>NC_058410.1:18013743-18127990 GCF_002201575.2 Neomonachus schauinslandi | reverse complement strand
TTTATTTATTTATTTATTTATTTATTTATTTATTTATTTATTTATTTATTTATTAGAGAGAGAGTGCAGGAAGGAGCAGAGGGAGAAGGAGAGCGAGAATACAGAGCAGATTCCATGCTGAGCCGGGAGCCCATCTCAGGGGCTCCATCTCATGACCCTGAGATCATGACCTGAGCCAAAATCAAGAGCCTGATGCTTAACCGACTGAGCCACCCAGGCGCCCCTTGCATGTAATTTCTGTCATTGACTACAAAAAGAAAAACATCCTTAGTATGTGGTGGAAGGTTCATTTTGTTAGACCTACAAATGACTATAGACATAAGAAAAATAGTCTCCGAGATTTGTCCCAAGTAAAATTTCCATTGGTAAAAATTTGATTGCCAACCCTTGTGAGAAAGAAAAAACACAAAACAAATCTTGGGCAGAAAGGACACCGATTTCAGAGAGTAAAGGTTTTACATCCCTTTTGAAGATAGAGGAAAATGTTATTGGAAATTAATTTGAAAGGGATACTGTGTCCATAGCGAAAGCCATCTACCAAACTCAGAATGAAGCAGACTTCAGTGTCTCTTTAGTCATCTAGCAATCAACAGAATAGAGATTTCCTAGAAATTCGAATCGTAATTTTTAAAATATGTATGTATCAATCTCTATTTTTCCAACTTGTCTCCACTCTAAAACTTAAAAAAAAAACAAAAACCCTAAATAACAAAGTCACACTTGAAAATGAAGCCAGGTCATTAAATGTATACACTTTTAAACAATAGAAGTTGTAGAACCACATTAAAAATTTTGAAAGGAGGGGGGGAAAAAAGAATGATCTCTCCCTAAAATAATCATGATTTACATTTTAACTTTTTCTTAGTTATTACTCTTTATAGTTTTTGTTAGATATAACCAAAGTGTGTATGCTTATCTCTGTATTTTCCATGAACACTATAACTTAAGTGTTTCTGGGTTGCAGTATAATATTCATAACCATCTGGTTAGTGGCTACCCCGAGTGGATTAATACATTAAATTAATCATTTCCTTGTTGTTGAACTTATAGGTAGACATGACCAAAACTCTTAAGATGCATATTTAAACAAGAATCAGTCATCACTGGAAAATGTGCTATATTTACTAAATAAAAAAATAAATCCACAGCAGGCCAGATCCGGCAGGCAGCACGCTCCACCACCACCACCGCCCCCCCAAGTCAGGTGGTTTCGCACAAGCCAGCGTCTCGCTTTGCAGTCCCACGGCACCTATTATTCTTGTTGGATTGATTTGAATTGCATTTTCTTCTGTCAGGCTTTGTTATCAGCTGAGGAGTAAAGAGGGAGGCGTTCTCCGTATCTACACATTTTCAAATTTTATTTTTGTCTCTCTTCCCTTTGTGAAACTCTACCACAGCGCCTTGTCCTCTTGGCCCTTCCCTTACACAATCTTTCTCTACCATGAAACAACATAACACATGCTTCTTGTTCAAAACATATATATATATTTTTTTTTTTAATGTGTAAAAATCGGAAGGAAACTTGGCATCGACTTTTCTGCCACGTGTATATGCACTGCGCTTGTGAGACATTAAAAGTGGAGCTTGGGTCAACAAGGGAGCTGGGCGCTCTTTCCTGAGGCAGTGCCCCTAGCCCAGTCACACAGATGGATGAGAGGATCTAAAATTCTGTGCCAGTCAGCTTAAGGCAATAGCCAGGAGGGAAAGGCTTTTTAGTGCTGCCTTTCTCAACTATCTTCTAGAAGAAACAGATTCTGCAGATAACAAGTTTGGGAATCCCTGCATGCAATGGTTATCTCATGGAGATCTGAGTTGGGAGGGGTCCTCCAGTTAAAAATTTTAAAAAAGCCCTTTTCGTTTGGTTTGTCCCAGCATTTAGCAGATTTATTTCACCCTGGAATTCTGTTTTCATGCTAAAACCCAGTACTTACTGAGGGAACTTGGGTGCAGTGCAATGCCATCTTGCAATAGCGCAATAATAGGTGACTTGGCCGATTTAAAAAATGGCACCCTCATCTTTTTTCCTTCGTTTTTATTCCACAGTATTAAGCATCTACTGTTTAGAAGGCCCTGGGCTTCTCTTGACCTTCTTCTGTCCCCTCAACCTTGATGTACTCTCTGGGCAGGGAAACACTCCTGTAAGAAAAACGCTGTCACAACCCTACGGGCACCTTTGACCAGGTGATTGATCATTGAAGAGGAGAGAAGAGAACTGTTTATCAGCAATGCCCCCCCTGTTGGCAGTGCCCTGGGGAATGAGGCCATAGAGGGAATCCTCCCTACTCACCTTTAGGGACCCTCGTCTGGCAATGCCTAGAGTTTACATCTCTTCGGGAGAGTTTTAGATTATGAATCATGAAGAGAAGGGTTTTCCTCTCCTTTCATCCATCCCCAAGTGGAGCACCAGCTGCTCAGTAACAACCCTAGCATTCCTTTCAACAGGGGGGATTAAAGGGCATGTGGCAAGAGGATCTGTTTCAAAGAGCTGGTGGAAGATGATCAATGATGTAGGAAATCAGAGTTGAAGAAGGAACATTGGTGCCTTGAAACATTCCCTAGAGCTCTGACCCCATGAGGGTTTTAACTAAATGGCTACTTAGTTTATTGGATTTAGCCACAGCACATATTTAAGTGGAATGGATGGAGGAAAGAAGCACTAAGCTACATGACAGAAAAATGACAAAAAGCTTTTGAAGGTCAGAGAACATAGCACAATCACTTTAGACTAGTGGGGAAATGAAATTCTTCTCAGGACCTTGTAGACCGAGTGGTACTATCGATTCTAAAATGGATATAGTGCTTGAGAATGCGTATGTTTCATGCTAAGTGACTATGTACTGAATTATAATAGCTTTGGGCATTCACTTGAGAACTTAATGAATGACTTTCATGAAATGTTAATATCATTAATACCAAAGGAATTATTTATTTATTACCATCATCACATATTACAGAGCTGAACTTCCAAACTCCTTCGCAAAAACAAAAATAAACAAGCAGACACACAGAAACTTATTTCAGTGATTCTCTCGAACCTGAGAACAACCCGGTAACACTGATCTGAAAGGAAAATGTATCTAATCATAAAATTAAATTTACATCCTAAAATTCTTTCTGTTCAATCATCAGCCAATCTCATTCTCTCTATAGAATCCTACATAGTGGGAAATCGTGTTTGATTTTTCTTAGGCAAACTGGCAGACATGAAGGGGCTCGTATCTCTTGACGTGATTAAAAAAAACAAATGGGATATTTTCCTGGTTCAACTTACACATTTTACTATGAGATAAAAACATCTATTGATGCATAATATGCTAAATTCCAAAATAATTTGATGAGGTGGCATTTTCAGTGTTGGGGAATATGTTAAATTGAAGAACGTAGATAATCTCTGAGGTATGTGTGTGTGTGAATGGATAGACATCCTTTTCTATTGTGTCTGTGGGTGTATATGTGTCTGTGCAAACATACTGTGTTAGTTGGCTAGGGCCGTATTTAACAAAATACCACAGACTCGGGGGCTTCAACCACAGATATTTATGTTCTCACAGTTCTGGAGGCTGGGGGTTGAAGATCAAGGTGTGAGCAGGTTTGGTTGTCTCTGGGGCCTCTCTTTGGCTCACAGACAGCCTCCTTCTCCCTGGGTCCTCACATGGCCTTTCCTCTGTACACTCTCATACCTGGTGTCTCTTTAGGTGCCCCGATTTTCTCTTCTCATATGGACACCAATCAGATTGGATTAGGTGTCCACCCTAAGGGCCTCATTTTAACTTCATCACATCTTATCCACAGTGTCTCCAAATACCCATCCCATTCTGAGGTACTGGGGGTGAGAGCTTCAACATAAAAACTGGGGGGACACAGTTCAGCCCATAACACATACTCTTTAGGGAAATGCATAATTGGGATTAAAACTGATTTTCCTGTATTCCATCTCTGTGTGTGTGCCATCATCCGGGCTGCCCAAGTGAAATGCCAGTGGAAGAATCAGGGAATCCATTTTCTTCCTACACTGAACTGGCTACCACTAGTCCACGAGAAAACCTTTATGGTCAACAGTAGATTAAAACTATTATTTCAGAGAACGTTTCGTGTGCTTATTTTTAAAAATGTACCATAATTTACTACCCAAACACAGTTGATTCATAAATAGGGAGGGGGGAATAAACATAAATACAGTTTCAAAGAAATTGTTACCTTGAGGTGGGACAGATGAGAAGCAATTCTAACAGGCATATTGATTTAGCTTTGGAATAAGCCTTATAGCATTTCCTTTTCTGATGGATCCTTTTTCGGAGACTAAAATATCACAGAGAAATAGTAATAATTTTCAAACACCAAAAAATCATATTTACATTTCTCAGTAGTTTTATAAATAGTTTGGCCTTAGATTTGTTTAGCCATGATACAGCGATAGGGTTCTGGAGTTGATCAATCTTAAGGACTTCTAGGTTAGGGATTCTAAAACCCTATGGTTCCAGAAGAGACCTGGGCATGGGTGGGGGGGAGGCTGAGTAGTTGGGGCTCTAAGCGCTTCTCTTGCCTTTGTTTCAACAAGAGCAGATCTACTCTTTGAATTTATCAAATTGAATATTTGAATATCTCAAAGAGTCACACAAGATCAGTTTCTACCGCTCTGAAACATTAGAGAGAACTTTGGATGTGGGAGTATATTCCCATAGTATAGTCGTGACACTGAGGCCCAGACAGGTAGTAATGTGCCCAGGGTCACAAAGGTTTTCTGATTCTCAGATCAATCTTCTAACTATATCATATTACTCAAATATCATTTGATGAATTCTTGCACCATTCAAATAAATGGGATTTTACTTTGGTTTTGCTTGATAGGTAAAAGTAAAGATTGAGATTATAACTTTATCCATTTGGGATTTTGACAGAAAGCCAGGATAGGATTAGGTCTCCTGATTTGTCATCCCTGGGTGACACTCTCTTTTCATTTTTCAACTGATATCATTTTAAGTTCTCCATTGGCAATTTTTTAAGGAGGTTAAGACTGAATCTAGATTCGGGAAATTGCTCTGATGGCGGTTCATTCTGTAACTCACCAGAGCACATGTCTGTTTCATTCAGCGTTTTTTGAGACTTGTTTTGCCTTATTCTCTGGTTCTAGAACTGGTACTTTTGATACTTTTGATAATGGGGTACAATTAAAAATACATAATAAACCAGATATGTTTAAGCAAGTTCATTTTCATTAAAATTGCACCCTGTATGACCCTTGGAAAGTAATTACATATTTTAGAATACTGTTTGAATTCAGTGTTCACAGAGCATCAAGAGAGATGAATTTTCTTTAGTTTTACTCCCATGCTTTGCTTTCTCCCTGCTTTCTTGTTTGAATACCTCCTTTTACTGAGCTGTGGGTGGGAAGCAGGACAGGAAAACTTGAACAAGGTTTGCATGTCTAAAGAAGAATTCTCCTAAGCCTTCCCATCTAACACTGAACTCAGAATGTCTATTTTTTTCCTACCCTAGATAGCTTGAAAACCCCAAAATTGAGAGTCTGTTGTTGAAGGTGGCCATTCATTTAGCAAATATTTTTGAGATTTACTCTTTTCTGGGCCTTAGCACCATGGCTGGAAACCCTGTTTTATTATCAGTAGTAATTAAACATCAAAATATCTCAAACAATGGAACTAAAATTTTAGAAAGGGGGGTAGTAGAGATAGATGAAACAAGGTTGGCAAAATGTTGATGATTGTTGAAGCTCAGTAATAAATTAATGAGTTTTGTTGTATAGTGAATCTTTCATTGAATCATGACGTTTTCAACTTTGTGCATGTTTGAAAGCTTCCTAAATAAAAAATTTAAAACCATATTTGGTTGGTAAAGTCTGGGTAGGTCCAAGACCAGAAAATCAGCAATGAGACTTAAAGAGGAAAGAGTCAGATCAGAAAAAGAAAGAGGGAAAGTTAAATAAAAGTGAGAGCCCCAACAGACGTTAGAGGACACTCACGAGGGTTTTCCAGTTCCTATGGTGAGGCGAAGCTGGTGGCTTGCCACAGAATCGAGCGACCGTTATGACCATATGTCATTTCTAGCTCTAAGTGCATATTTATGAGTCAGATAACTGCTCCATAATTTATATTTAGTTCTCTTCAAAGTATATGATACGGGGCGCCTGGGTGGCTCAGATGGTTAAGCGTCTGCCTTCGGCTCAGGTCATGATCCCAGGGTCCTGGGATCGAGTCCCGCATCGGGCTCTCTGCTCCTTGGGAGCCTGCTTCTCCCTCTGCCTCTCTCTCTCTGTCTCTCATGAATAAATAAATAAAATCTTTAAAAAAAAAAAAAAAAACAAAGTATATGATACTTCTTTTCCCTGGGACCTTTTGAATCCACTGAAACTCAGAGGATCTATTTTGTTCACCATTCGAGACCTAATAACTAGGTCAGTAAATGGTGCATATCAGGTACTTAAAAATAATTTTGAATAAATGTTTTTAATGTCCTTATTTAAAGGTTCTTGCTCTGATTTTTTTCTGGAGAGGAGCCTGAACCAGTGACCCAAACGACGTCTGTATGTATGATTCTGGAATCTCAGATGGGTAGGCAGGTTTGTGAGCACCCATAGAGAATATGCCACAGTGACTGCTGGATATGTTCCTTGCATCTAACCACAAATTAATTTTTTCTCATCATTTCTTTCTCAGCTTTGGTTTTGGGACTGACAATATGACAGTGCTGAATCACAGTGCCCACATGTTTGATTTTTGTCAGCAAGCCAGAGATTTCCTCTCTGCAAATTGAGCAACACTGATCCCTTTACATGAGGCTTGTGAGCATGTCCGATTGTTGGCATCATTATTTGATGAGTTTATTATTACTGGGCAGGGAGCCTCCTAGGATGTTCTAACCTGAAACTTGAATTAAATGACATTTTTATGGTTTTTTAAGAGACTCTTACAAGTCAGTCTGTAGGATTTATAGAATACTGACTGCAGAGCACTATCCAGTGCCTAGTCCCTGTAAAGAAAAAGAGAAATGGTCCTTGTCTATCTAGCACTTACCATCTAGTTTGGAATTTTAAACCTATCTAGTATGAGTCAAAATTATGCCCTCTCCTCGGATGTTGTTTTCCTGTGTTAATTCAAACTGTGATTAAAATAGGTTGATAACTGGTTGATAGCCTTCTTTATAGAATTTTCATTGTAGTTAAGGCCTAGAAATAGCAGTTTAATTAGAGACTTACAGTCATGCAATTCATAGTGATGAACAGTCTTGTGAATATTTAGATGCTAGCAAATGTGAAATATTTTTGGCTTTCCCTTAACTTATTTAATATTCCCCTTTTCTGGAATCAATTTCATAAGCAGATTTCAAACTCTTGTTCCAGAAGAAAATAGTGTCAGTGATGCTTTCTTTTGAGGCTAGTTCTAACACTACCACCACCCCCAAAAACCTACCATGTCATGAAAGTTTACTGTTACATTTTTTTTCCTTCGAAATCACTAACAATAGAAAACTTTAAAGAGAAACAAATCTCTTTGCTCTTAGCAGTTTAATTGATATATAACTAGACACACACACATATATATACATAAACATATTCATGCATCTATGTGAATTTTGAGAAAGACACTTTAAGAACTCCACCCATTATGCAATTATATGATTTTAATATATTTCTTTTATACAAACTTATACTGTTCCAGAGATTATTTTAATCATGTTCTTCCAACGGCTTAATTAAAAGGATTTCTGACCAGTGGGTAATAATTTAGCAGAAATGCTATTAGTATTAGCTATAGTATTAACTATTAGTACTAATTTAGTATCAGCCAGAACCTCAGTCACTTTGGTTAGGCTTTCCAGGAGAGGAGTAAAAACTGGATCACACATTTAGGAACAAGGCCTGTGTCCCTGGCTTTGGCTTTCCCCAAAACTGCAGCAACCCAGGTGCACTTAGTTTACACACACACACACACACACACACACACATATGTGTGCAGTATCCAGAGTCACCATATGATGCTCACATGTGCTTATGGACAGGTTTCTCTCTGTCACCAATCAGTCCCCTCTACTTTCTGTCTGAGGCTGAGCCCCCTCGTGGCCTGAGTGTGTGTCAGAGTTGTTCTTAGGCCTGGGGAACCACTCAGCCACTGCTGAAGCCAATGTGTACTGCCTCCCGGGGGATCTGGCTCTGCCTTCCTGCCAGCAGAAGGGCCTGTCCACTCCTTTGTCCAGGTGTAGTCTCGTCCCTCCCACTGAGCTACACACTGCGTGTGCCCCCTGCCCAAACCACATCCAACAATCATCTCAGAACACCCTACATCTCCCGCCTTCCATTAAAAAAAAAAAAGGCAAACAGAAAAAAGGACTGAAGTCTATAATGGAAAGAATTCAAACCTCCTAATACCTTACCAAAGTTTTGGAAAAAAAAAAAAAAGACATTTGATTTTTACTTGCTATTATATTTTAGCTCCATTACCTTGAGATCCACACATGAATCCTGGAGGAGCTGAGCTCAGAGTTTCATAGAAATGCGTCTTTTACTGGGATTGCCTTATTATCACCAAGTTCATGGGCTGTCCATGAGTGTTCTTCCTTACCCTCTGGGCCCAGCTAGGACAAGGGACCGAACAATGGGCCTAGCTCCCATGTCATGGAGGACACAGCTCTGTACAGCCAGCGCTACCCAATTAAAAAGCTTCTTAGCCCAGCCCCAGATCCACACTGGTTTTACGTGCCAGTCAATCTGTGAGTAGGGGAAATGGGAAATATTGTATTTCCTGCAAGTGCAGCTCAGATGAGGTTAACCAGTGTCCTCTTTCCACCTTTCTCAGAACTCCCAATGGGCTTCAAGTTGAGAACTACTTGGCAACTTTATCAAAAAACTGACTGCCTTAATTCCAATTTCCTTGCGGAAAACTCTGTCATTAAGTTTTTCTGAATAAAAAATATCTTTACTTTATAAAAGAAATATTTACCCAATCATGTGGACAATGCATTTGCCTTTGAAAGACGGAACACAAACATTTTGGAAATTTAACATGTCGGTCCCTTAAAGGTTTCAGTTTGGCTGATTGTGAGAATTCTTTTTTTCTTTTGATAAATCTGGATGTTTTCACCATGGAAAACACAGCTCCCTCCAGATCCTGTTTATGAGAAAGTCACTGGTCTGGACATGTTCATGTCCCTTGAGAGGACATTTCTTCAGAAGTGGAAAGACTTTTTCAAGAAAAAAAAAAAATCTGCTGGTCTAAATTTGTTACATTTGTTTTCACATTGTTTCAACTTCAGTATGAAATATCTAGATAGAAGAAACGTTTGTTTCATGGGTAACTTCTGGATTTATGGCTAAAATGAGTCTCTAAGAAATAAACTACCTGGACTTTTTAATGTACATTTAGTTAGCTTTAAAGCAAAAAAAAAATTTTTTTTGAGAAATAAAATGTAGATTTTTGTAAAGCCCTAGATAGCATAGATTGTCATTGATAAATTAGCTATGAAGTATATAAGTACTATGGATATAGTTACAAACATTGACAAGTCTCACCAGGTATGATTTGTATTTTTGTTAAATCCAAATGATAGGCACCTTGCTATACACAGAAGCAGTGTCCCTTGCCAAAGTGTTGTTCCTGTGTATCTCCTTATTCTCTCAATGTTAATTCTGGCCCAAGGGACTTCTCAGTCCGTCATGAAAGTGACCCTTGGACATCCCACAGGCATTTGTAGGCACATCTGAGTCCTAATCTTGTTCAAACGGAGACCCTGCTACATATATTATACAGATCATCCTGTCACCATAAGTCGAAATATTTGCCAGGTGGTTAAGGATGGGAGATCTGAGCCATTAAAGGGTATTGGTAACAGTGCCTTGCCAGCTTTGGTATTTTTCTGCAACTAACCATCTTTATAGACTTCTTTTTGGTTGTCTGTGTCCAGAGAGGTAGAAGGTGGTCTTGAACCTCTTCAGAAGAATGGATTTATAGCATCAACCATGTATGATCAAAAGGAGGCATTTAGTATCTCACCCCTAATCTTAAACACCAAGGTCTTCATCCTGTTCCTTGGTAAATGTGGTTTATTATTTACTTTGTGGGACTAGAATAGCTCTAATTCATTTCCTGTTGTACTAATCTTGTTATCTTTTAGTAATTACATTCAAACACTCTTTGATAAATAATATTTTCTCTCTTGAAGACATGTGCTGAGTTTTTACAATTAAAAAATGATCTGTCCCATCAGATAGCATCCCTGTCTTTGAGTGCTTGGTTGGGGCATCCATGTCCAGTAGCAGAGGGGAACACTGTCCTACTCGTAGAAGGGCTTTTGTGTCTTTAGTTATATGTAAGTGGACATTAAGTAAGAGCCCTCTCCTTTGAGACAGTATTTGTTATTCCTACCATGATTTGTAATTCTTCAAGGAAAGTATACAGATGATTTGTCCTACACTTTCAATGTCAAGGGCTTTGGGTTTCTACCCCTCTCTCTCACGCTTCCAACAATTCTCACTCACACTACTGTTCTCCCCATCTACATGAATAGAAAGGAAAAGTGGGTTCAGTAAGAGTTTGAATTCCTACAGAGAGGTGTGCCAATTAGATTTAAAACATAGTTTCTATTCTTCTAATAGCTATAATAACAAAATAATGGCAAAATCGTTTGTGTGAGCTATTTCCCCGCATATGATCACTACCCCTGAAAGAAAAATGCCTCATCTCCAACCTGGGGAGCTGTTTAACAGCCAAGTCGCTCCTGAAAGTAGCTGGGATGCATGGAGAGGTTTGGCTGAATCACCTCCTTGCCTCGGGTCTTTATATCACTGCAGCCTTAGCCCATCACTAGGCTGAGAATGCTTTTGAGAATAGTTTGCATGCAAAAGGAATAGTCTAGCTACCTTAAAACAATCTCTTTCCCAGTCTCAAACCTCAGTGTTAACTACCAGATTAAATGCTACTTTTCAGCCCATGCTCCACTTACTATTTACATGCAAAAAAAATTAAAACTTGGTTGACCTTCAGATCGGGAGGAGGACAGAGGAGAAGCGGTGCTGAGTTTAGTTTAATGTTCTGTAACAAACAAGGGGAAAAGATGTAGAGATACCGATTTTGAGGGAAATGTTAATTATCTAAAGCTTAATTACAGATAACATCATGAGGAGAATACATAAAAGACTTGAAATGCAGCCAAAGCATTTCCCTAAGAACATTAAAAAATGATTGTTGTTTACAATTCACAAATCGCACAGACATAAAGCTGAGACGGGGAAAACAGAGTCAGGCTTGAAGTAAGAACCCCTACCTGCTCCTTTAAAACCATCTCAGAAGAGAAGTGATAGTATTGCAGTTAGCTCATGTTTTGAAAGCAAACGAGATTCTGTACATGTTTCCCCTTTAAAATAAAAATTAGCAGATCACTGGCAAACATATTGAAGTAAAATCCAAGGAGACAACACAGCGCAAATAAAAATAAATAATTTATGAGGTCTTAGAATGGGAACTACAAATAAAACAGAATTCACAGACATTTATCTCCATATAAGTACAATAGAAATAAAGGAAGCAAGATTTTTACGTTCCTGTCACTCCATTACTGAGTCCAATGATATGAAAATCTACCTTTTCACTGAAATGTAATTTTCATTCGATGCAGCAAAGAATGGCTTACATTTATCTAGTTTACTCTTTAGAGAGTAGTCTAGTCTGGTGTCCTATTTAGTTTATTCTTTGTCTTTTTTTTACAATTGGTATCTATTAATTTCCAGTCACCTTTAAAGGTGAGTTTCAGGATAATGGAATGTAGCATTTTGGAAGAAGTTTGCTTTTAAGGGAGGCTCTAGGAAATGAGTACCTGGCAGTTCCTATTTGCCTAAAGCCAACAGGACACAATGTTCTCTTGGGAAGGATCAGTTAGGTTCCAGGGCCTTGGGTGTGCAAGCCGGAGGTCCTGGTTCTGGCCCTCTGGGCCTTGCTGGTGTTGCACTAGCTGTTACAGGAAAAGTGTTGGGGATCATTCCAGAAATAGTATTGTTGCAACTAAAGGTCTCAATACTTGGTACCTTTTCGAAACAATGGGGATGTCGTGAACCTTTTCTTTTTCTTTTTTTTTCTTTGTTTCAAGTTTTTATTTAAATCCTAGTTACTTAACATGTATGGTAAAATTGGTTTCAGGTGTAGAATTTAGTGATTCATCACTTACGTATAATACCCAGTGCTCATCACAATAAGTGCCCTCCTTTAATGCCCATCACCCATCTTGCCCATCCCCCACCCACTTCCCTCCATCAACCCTCAGTTTGTTCTTATGGTTTGCTTCCCTTTCTCTTTTTCTTTTCCATTCCTCTATGTTCATCTGTTTTGTTTCTTAAATTCCACATATGAGTGAAATAAAGAAAGTGTGATAGATACATACAATGGAATATTATTCAGCCATCAAAAAGAATGAAATCTTGCCATTTGCAATGACATGGTTGGAGCTAGAGTGTATTATGCTAAGCGAAATAAGTCAGTCAGAAAAAGACAAATACCATATGATCTCATTCATGTGTAGTGAAATTTTTCTGTGGCTGAAGGATTTGTACATATATATTTGGGTGAGTGGCTAGAAAGAGCAGGGTTTTTGAAGGGGAAAGAGAGTGAGAACTATGGGCAGATTAAGTTACATGTTTACTGAGAGAACAATGAGAGATACAGTGATGATAGCTTGCTGACTTTGGAGAAAATAAAAACAACAATTTTAAATTTGATAAACATTTATTGAATGAATGAATGAATAAATGAATGACTAAAAGAGATTGGAGGTCCGTCTGTATTTGCTGACAGCTGCTGAGGAGTTGTTCTTTGTCCTGTTTTTTCTTCTAGTTCTTTTTTCTCTCCATTTCATGCCATATTTTGTTAATTGAGAAATTCACATAGGGGCGCCAGGGTGGCTCAGTCAGTTAAGCATTGGATGCTTGATTTCGGCTCAGGTCATGATCTCAGGATCCTGGAATCAAGCCCCACGTCAGGATCCACACTCAGTGATGAGTCTGCTTGAGATTCTCTCTCTCCCTCCGCCCCTCCCCACCCACATAAATAAATAAATAAATAAATAAATAATTTAAGCAAAAACAAAAAGAAATTCACATAAAGTTATCCATTTTTTTTTTAAAGATTTTATTTATTTGACGGAGAGAGACACAGCGAGAGAGGGAACATGAGCAGGGGAAGCAGGCTTCCCGCCGAGCAGGGAGCCCTATGTGGGACTCGATCCCAGGACCCTGGGATCATGACCTGAGCCGAAGGCAGATGCTCAACGACTGAGCCACCCAGGCGCCCCATAAAGTTATCCATTTTAAAGCAAATGACTCCGTGGCATTTAGTATACTCACAGTGGTGTTAGTTCTGTTTAGTTCCAAAACACTCTCATCATCTGAGAGTGAAACCCCTGAGTACATTAAACAGTTACTCCCATTCCCTCTTTCCCCAGCCCCTGGCAAACACTGGTCTGTACTCTGTCTCTCTGGCCTTCTTCTGGAAGTTCATATAAATGGAATCATACAGTCTGGGAGCTTTTGTGTCTGGCTACTTTGATTTAGCATAATCCTTGCAAGGTTTGTCCACACTGAAGCCTGTATCAATGTTCCATCCCTTGTGATGGCTGAATAATATTCCATCCTACAGATATGCCACAATTTGTTTATCCATTCGTCCCTTGATGGACTCTTGGGTTGTTTTCGCCTTTTGGCTATTGTGAATAATGAAGCAAAACTGTTGGGGGATGTTTTAGAAGATGCTGGTGGGGGAAGAGCATGCAGAAGCCAGTGGGGTGAAAATTGAAAGGCACACACACCACTTTTTGCGCTGGAGGAACAGGGTTTTTATTTTTCTAATAAAAACTGCGATCAGTTTTTGTAGAAGACCCACCTTACAAGAAATAATAAAAGGAGTTCTTCACTCTGAAATCAAGTGACCCAGTGTAAGAATATGAATGTCCATAAAAATACAAAGAGCACTAGTAAAGGTAAATTATGTAGTGATAAGGCACTATAAATGAATATTTGTTTTCTTACCGTTTTTTAATTTTTAAAATAGGCTTTTTTTTAGAGCAGCTTTAGGTGCACAGCAAAATTGAGTGAAAAGTATAGAGAGTTCCCATATTACCATCCTCACCCCCATGTGCATCCTCTGTCACCATCAACATCCTATGCCGGAGTGGTACACTTATTACAATTGATGACTATACATTAACACCTCATTATCATCCAAAATCCATAGTTTACATTAGTTTACGTTCATAGGTGTTGCACTTTCTATGAGTTTGACAAATGTGTAATGACATGTATCCACCATTATAGTATCATACAGAATAACTTCACTGCCCTAAAAACCACATATTCATCGCTCTTTCCTCTCTAACCCCTGGCACCCACTGATCTTTTTACTGCCTCCATAGTTTTGCCTTTTATGGACTGTCATGTAGTTGGAATTTTACAGTATATAGCCTTTTCAGGTTGTCTTCCTTTACTTATTAGTAGACATTTGACCATGAACAGGGTCTTTAATTCATAATGTTTTCAGCAGTTTTTCTAAGCAGGGTTTTAGAATTCCTCATATCATCTGAAAATCTACAATAGCCCCGACTTTTTGTGGCGGAACACCAGATTGGGGAAGGAGGGGAGACAATCTTGTTTTCAGTGACTGTCACAGGACCCTTAAAACCAAGGCTCCATTCAGTGAAATCATGGAAGCCCCCCTCCACCTGGGGGTCCTGGTGACCTAGTCTTCCCTCAGCTATCAGAGCAGACATGCAGCTGCCCCAACATGGCTACTCTTCTCACCCGAGTGACAAGGTTCCCTGATCCACCTGAACCACCAGAACCACCAAGGTTCCCAAGGTTCCAGAGCTTCCACGTCCTAGAGAGGTGTCCTACTTGTCCTTGTCCTTATAGCCTCATCTCTTAAGGAACGATGGGGTCCCTGAAGTGACATCTTCCCAAGCCTACTCCTCACCCAACCCTGTAACCAGTTAGGGACATCCCAAATAAGTTCCTTGGAGAAACTATATCCTGGGCTTTTTCCATGGGCTTTGGGGAAGTTGTTGCTTCATTTCTTTTTTTTTTTTTAATTTCAGATTTTTTTTCTTTTTTTTTTTTGACAGAGAGAGGGACACAAGCAAGGGGAGTGGGGGAGGGAGAAGCAGGCTTCCCTCGGAGCAGGGAGCCCAACGTGGGGCTTGATCCCAGGACCCTGGGATCATGACCTGAGCCAAAGGCAGAAGCTTAATGACTGAGCCACCCAGGCGCCCTGCTTCCATTTATTTCTAAAAGACAATTAATCTGTTCTTTTTCAAACCTCTATCCCCAGACCCTACCTAGTCCTCATAGAGCCAGGATTCCAGGCATCCAGCCTTGGTGCCCAGGGGGTGTGTAGGAGGGTGCCAGGCACTCCCCAGCTCAAACTAGTTTAGCTTTCATTGCTTCATGGTCTTTTTATAGTTTTAAACCATTTCCAATGAGGTATAAATAAAAGAGCTTTAATTGTGTGTTTATACCCAGAGTCCCATGGAAAAGAAAATTTTTTGATGAAAAGCTTAGTGATAAACTGACCTAGGAAGGTCAACATCTTGTTTACCTGAAACCACACTTGAAAATTTTAATTAAAATTTCTTTCAATTAAAAATAAATAATTTATTTTAATGTATTATAAATGAATTTAAAGTGAAATTAGAAATTTAAGTATTTTTATTTTTATTTTTAATTTTATTTATTTATTTATCAGAGAGAGACAGCGAGAGCGGGAACACAAGCAGGGAGAGTGGGAGAGGGAGAAGCAGGCTTCTCGCGGAGCAGGGAACCCGACGCAGGGCTCGATCCCAGGACCCTGGGGTCATGACCTGAGCCAAAGGCAGACGCTTAATGACTGAACCACCCAGGCGCCCCAGAAATTTAAGTATTTTTTAAAAGGTGTCAGAGGAAGGCATTTACAACTGTTGATGAGTTTTGACTGCCCTGGTCACTCCTCCTCGGATGTGACCACAACTGTCCTTCACTATTTAGGGCCACTTCCTCCTATTTGGTCTTCAGATTTTCTCACAAAGGACCTTTTTCCCTAAAAGTGGTGGCTAGCAGTGGAGAAGGAAGCCGAAGCGTGCATTTGATATGCTCAGTCCAGCTGTACTTTGAGAGCACAAATGAGCAGCCCATGTGTTCTGATGTTCCCAGCTGCTCATTCTCCCATTTGCCTCTGCTCCTTCAGCAAACCATCATTAGAGTCGCATCTCTCCCAGGTCTCTTCTGTTCCTGTGGTCAATCAGTCACTCTGTACCTCTGATTTTCCTGTCCAATTACAAATTGTTTGGTTTTTTGTTTTGTTTACTTACAAGGTTTTCTGGTATATAACAAAGAAGTATATAGCAGATGACTAGAGTGAACTTTGCTAACAGGTTAGAAACTGCAAAGAAAGGGTCCCGAACTAACTGGGCTACTTTTTACTCTGAAAATATAACTATTTGCAAATGTTAGAAAGGAAAAGCAATTTCCATCAATCCTAAAATCTGACTGCCTTTGTCAAGAAGTTGTTATTTAAGCCTGAGTTAGAATTACATGAAGAAATGAACTATCCATGTCACACTTTCTGACTCAGAAATGGAAAGAAGTCGATAGATGATCCCATAGACACAGCACTTTTAAGGTCTTATAAAGGAGGCATATAGTGTTTCTTACGAAAATTGCTGATCAATCTCCTCCAGAAAGATTGAACAAACTGGCATGGATATAATCAGAGTACACACCACCGTGAAGATTGCACTGCTTTCTAACCTGGAAATTGGCCCGTATTAAGACCCAGTGACAGGACAACATTTGGGCCCTTTGTTTTAAACAAGTCCATTGTGGAGTAAATGAAAAACAACTGAATGAAAGAAGCAAAGGTTATTTATTCAGAGCTTGCTATCACAAGGGAGTCAGCCACCATCACATGGGTTTTGACAGAGACTCAAAGGCAGGCTGAGGAATAGGGAAAGCTTCAGGTGTGCCCTCGTACAGCTGTGGGCATGGGGAAGCTGTAGGCAGTTAACTAGAATCCTTGATAATCAGGTAGAGGTATATATTTGACTTTCTTTGGTTGGTTCTGAGTTGGAAGCAGGGCCAAAAATTAGGGAAGCTGTCAGTTATTAATCAAGTCCTGGACATTTTGAGCTAATTGTTACAGAAGATATTGCTTAGCTTCCTGGATTGTTACCAGGGATAGCGATCTGGCTTCTTACAAGTCTGATGGAAGCAGGTTTGCATCCTAGGCTGGTTACTATAAATCGTGGGCTGATTGCTGCAACTTATGGGTCAGAGCTCTCTTTTTTAACATGGTCTGGCCATTGTCTGTGTGTATATTCAATCGCTCACCACCAGACTGAGTTCACACATGTTCATTAACCTTCCTGAAGACACCTTCATCCAGGATTCATTTTTACTTTCAACACTTTGGGTGGCCAGGAGGAGATTGTACAATAGCCAGTCCCACTGAAGGTATCTCATTGGTGTTGGGTGTGGTTACAAAGCAGGGGGCTTTCTCATCTAGTAGCAGAGCTGCTGGGGCACCTGGGTGGCTCAGTTGGTAGGAGCAGAGATGCTGCCCAGTGCACCATTTACTAGGCTCCATAAATAATTGTCTTAGATGTAAGTGGTCCTATGCTTTCTCACAGAATGAAAATAGGCATCATGTACTGAATCCTTACCACTCCTTTCAGGGCCTTGAAAGCTAAACAAAGGAAACTGAAATTAATACACATTATCCAATAGTGAACAAATGCATGTTCTTTAAATAGAAAATAATATGATTAAAGCCGTGGTTCAAGAGCATTAATAATCTGTCAATGATATGTGAAATGTATTAGTAGGGAGAAGTATGAGGCCCACAGCCCATCCAGGAAGCTGCTAGAGTTAGTGATGGGATTCAGGTCTGGTGTGATGAGATTCTACATGGGGCAAAAAAGGGAAGGGAGATAGATGGCCATAGGTTTAGAGGGAAAAAAATGTATTTGAAGGAACAAACAATAGACTGGTGACAGATTTGATAAAGAAAAGGCATGATTTAAAATGTCTCCCAGCAACAAAAGCCAAAATAAACTGCTGAGACTACATCAAAATAAGCTTCTCCACGGCAAAGGAAAGAATCAACAAAACTAAAAGGCAACTTACTGAATGGGAGAAGATATTTGCAAATGGCATATCTGATAAAAGGTTAGTATCCAATATATATAAAGAACTTATACAACACAACATCAAAAAAAATATTTTGATTAAAAATGGACAGAAGACATGATCAGACATGTCTCCAAAGAAGATAGACAGATTCCAACAGACACATTAGAAAAGGCTCAACATCATTAATCATCAGGGAAATGTAAATCAAAGCCATAATGAGTTATCACCTCACATCTGTCAGGATGGCTAAAATCAAAAACATAAGAAAAACCAAGTGCTCATGAGGGTGTGGAGAAAAAGGAAGCTCATGCACTGTTGGCAGGAATGCAAACTGGTAAAGCCACTGTTGAAAACAATATGGAAGTTTTTCAAACAGTTACAAATAGAAATATCATATGATCCAGTAATTCTACTACTGGGTATTGACCCAAAGAATATGAAAACACTAATTTGAAAAAATATATGCATCCCTATATTTATTGCAGCATTATTTACAATAGCCAAATTATGGAAGTAGCCCAAGTATCCACTGATAGATGAATGGATAAAGAAGATGTGGAGTGTGTGTGTGTGTGTGTATACCACATACACACACATACATACAATGTGGTGTGTATATATATATATAATAGCCATAAAAAAGAACAAAATCTTGCCATTTGCAACAACATGGATGGATCTAGAGAGTATAATGGCTAAGCAAACTAAGTCAGTCAGAGAAAGACAAATACCATATGATTTCACTCATATGTGGAATTTAAGAAACAAACAAAAAAAGAGAGGGGCGCCTGGGTGGCTCAGTTGGTTAACTGTCTGACTTCAGCTCAGGTTATGATCTCAGGGTCGTGGGGTCCTGGGATTGAGCCCCACCTCGGGCTCCACACTCAGCAAGGAATCTGCTTGTCCTTCTCCCTTTCCCTCTGCCCCTCCCCCCATTCATGCTCTCTCTGTCTCTCTCTCAAATAAATAAAATTTTGAAAAAAAAAGAGACAAACCAAAAATGACTCTTAACTATAGAGAACAAACTGATGGTTACCAGAGGGGGGGTGGATGGAGGGATGGGTGAAATAGGTGAAGGAGATTAAGAGCACACTTATCATGATGAGCACTGAGCAATGTACAGAAATATTGAATTACTCTATGGTACACCTGAAACAAATACAACACTGTATGTTAACGCCACTGGAATTGATAAGATAAGATAAGATGTTAAGATAGAATGTCTCCTAGGTTTCCCAGCAGGGAGATGAGAGGAGGTAGACGTTGTACTATGCGGATCCCCCTCCAGGAATGAATGTTTTACTGCTCCAGCCCCAATAGTGTTGCTGGCAGACAGCCCTCAGTCATCAGGTCTCACCAGACAGTGTCTCAGTTGAGAGCCACAGACACAAGATGGCACCCGCTTCTGGGCAGCTGCATCCAGCAATCCAAAGCAGGTATTAAAGACTCTGCTCACGTGCCCCCAGGTAGCTATAGCTTCAGAACTCCTTGTCAGGTGCCTGAGGCTTCTGTTGGTGGCAGCACAGCTCACCTTCCTAGTCTGCCCTATGCTGCTCGCTTCCCTTCCTCCCCCTTCCGTAGGTGCTGACCACATTGAAACCCCAGGAAAATGGCAGCGTGCTAGCGTCCATCTCAGAGCCTACCTCCTGGGGCACTCGAACTGTGACACAAGAATGGGAATATCACTGATAAACCTTTAGAGTTGAAAATTATGCTACTTTGGGGTTAGAGAACATTAGCAAATTTTTTCTGGAAAGGAACCTCTGATAATGGTGGAGACACATCCAGAAGCATTGCTGTGGATCATGAATTGCATTTTCTTTTTTCCAAGAGATGAAAGTGAAAGTTTCTTTAATTTTTTTTTTTTTTTTTACTTCTTTTAATGGCACAAAGAATATATAACAAACCAATGCAGATCCCATAATGCCTGGCTTATACTTAAACAAATAGCACTTTTATATAGAAATAAGCTCTTCTCTGTCAAGCTTGGAACTATCTAGCATGCATAATTATTTGATGTTTTAAGTATTTTTTATTTTTTTAAGATTTTTTTATTTATTTTTGAGAGAGAGAGAGAACACGTGTGCACAAGTGGGGGGAGGGGCAGAGGGAGAAGCAGACTCCCCACTGAGCAGGGAGCCCCATGCAGGACTCCATCCTGGGACCCTGGGATCATGACTGAGTCGAAGGCAGACACTTAACTGACTGGGCCACCCAGGTGCCCTTAAGTATTTTTTAAAAGCCAATTAAGAAAAAACAAAAAAATAGAAAAAGGATAGATTATTTTCCTCATAAGCCATGGTGTTCAGCAAACTCAGAACTGCCCTCAAAAGTTTTAGAGAAAGACAATACCAATGTTTTAGAAAATTAGTGATAACAAGTTTGTAACATATTAAATGAAAATCAAGGTTAAAAAGTTGTATAGTGTGATTCCAACTTAAAAGCAAATAAATATATCTTTTCATCCCTATATGAATGAAGATGGAGGTGCTGTGTATCTATATATGGCCAGTGATTGTCTCTGCGGAGTAGGATTGTGGCTAATTTTTCTTTTCCATCCTTATTGCAATTTTTAAATATTGAAAAATTAGCATGTATGATTCTATTAACAGAGATAAATTTTAACATAATGAAAGTTAATCTCTTGATTTAGCATTTTCATAAGACAAAATATCAATGGAGAAGAAGTTAAGGGATTTCACCATTGTCTAAAGCTTTAGTTTAGTTCTGTTTAGTTTAGTTCTGTTTAGTCTCTCACAGAAAACTTTTTTTAAATTACAGCAGAAGTTTCCACTATAATTATTTGAAAACCATGGCCTTTACAGTTCTCACCTTCCTAGAAATTCCATGTTTTTCTTCTATTTTCTTTTTGATCAAGAAAAATTCCCTGTTGTCCTGACAATTATAGTTTCAGAATGGACCAAAAAAAATGTATTTCTATTCCATTTTTGGAAGATTGGGCCTTTTGTAAAATTTAATTGAAGTGGCTGAACTACTGAGTCTTGTCTAAAATTGCAATTAGTCATTATTTGAACAACAGACAGCAACTACGCCTTTCTCCTTGAGTTTCAAGTTTAGAAATGTTGTTCTGTCTTCATTTAGCAAACCATATTGTTTTACATCTCATCCTTGTCACTGGAAGACCTCTGGCAATTGACTTTTCTAAGATTCTTTTGTCCACTCTTTAAAATGGAAAAAATCTTGGATGGGTCGGCCAAGTGCTAAATTGAGCTACTTGCCGTTCTGGGGACAGAATCAAAAAGAGCAGTGGCACCAAAATGTTTGAAAATAAAAATAATGAAAATGTCTATGTTAACTTATTTTAATCACCTTAATTACATTCCTCTACTAGAAAATCAATACATGTGTAATGGGGAACTTTTGGGATTTTATTTACTTTAGTCAAAATTGACAGTAAGGCAAAGATTATATTATCCTACTTTTTAAGTCCATAACATTGAACTTTTGTATTTTGAATTATTGAGTAAAATACAAACATGATGTAATTCTCTTGCTGACATTTGATAAAGTGTGATGTGCTAAACCATTCTTCAAAGTGGCTCTTGTTAACTTAGAAGTTTCAAAGTGACAGCTCCTTGCTGATGGCACCAGACTGCCCATTTTAAATGCCACTGTTGCTAAAAATCAACTATTTTTATGTTTAAATGCTCCTTTTACAGAGTTAGCATTCAAAGACTTCACACAATTTTGTTGTCTGCATTTTATACCATAAGCATATTCCACATTGCTATCATAGTCCTTTTTTTAATTTAATTTTTGTACTTAACAAAGCAGTATACATACATAGTTCCAGTAAATAAATAGTGCTATAAACCCAATAAAGGGAAATAAATGTTCCCTGTTCTCATCCCTTCTCATTCCTAATTTTCCGCTCTTCAGAGACAACCACATTGAAATCCTTTAAATATTTTCCCTCACTGGGGACACATAACATAATTAACTGGATATAGTTTTATTTTTGAATTACAGACATTATTTATTGACTTCCTTTTACCCAGTCTTCGTCTTCTTGCCCCCTGCCACGCACATACATCTCTCCACCATGCTTCCAGTGAGGTTTAAATTACAGTTTTTATTCATATCAGTGGTATGTTGTTACATGGGAATAACTGTGTAAGTATTAGTCACAGCTGAGCCATGTATTTTACTGTCATTTAGTTTACTAATATTATTACCCGCCTTATTCAGTGTTTTGTTTTCTTTGCAGTTAATAGTTATCTTGGTCTCTTAACTTTGCTTGTTTCTTTGCTTCGTTTTCTTTGTACTCACCACTTAATTCAACCCTAACTTTTCCAAAATAGCTATAAAAATTCTTCCTAATGTTGTCAGTCACATAATAAAATAACTTCCACTTTTTTCTTTGGGAGTATTCCTCCTCGACCTCCGGCTGCTCTTCTGCTCTAACCCACAATGTTTGTTCTAGAAATTACCAGCACTGTCATTCTGGGAACACCCTTCATTTTTCCCCTGTGTCAGATCTCTTGTTTCCTGGATCCCACATCTTTCTCTTACTTGATACACTCTCTCATTTCAGTGGAGCACATTCTCCAGTAGCTTTCTGACAATGGTTACAATGGAGTTAATTTTTGTGACTTGTTTCTGTCTAAATATGACTTTTTAAAAATTTTCACACTTGAGAGTTTGTGTTAGTATCGTAGTCTAGAGGCAGATGATTTTCTCTGAGAATTACTGAAGTCTTTGCTTTATTGTTTTAAGTTTTCTAGTGGTACTATTATTCAAGGCCATTCTGATACCCAGTTCCTCATACGTGATATAGTTGTTTTGTTTTGGTTTGGTTTTTTCCCATTACTCAAAAGTTTTAAAAAGTTCTCTGTAACCTTAAAATATTACAATGAGGGGCACCTGGCTGGTTCAGTCAGTGGAGCTCTTGACTCTTGATCTTGGGGTTGTGACTTCAAGCCCCATGTTGGATGGAGAGATTACTTAAAAAATAAAATATTAAAAGAAAGTTACAGTGATATGCCTTTGTATAATTTTTTTTTTTTTATTGTACTGGCCACATCATGGGCCCTTTCAATCAGTACATTCCTGTTCTTCATAAATTCTTGAAATTTTTCATATAGTATTTATTGAATAAATTCCTTCTCTCTCCTTTTTGATTCCTTATCTGCCTTTTTGAGACTCATATTAGTTAGATATATAATCTTATTTGATATATTCTAGTTTTCTTATCTCTCCCCTGTCTTCCATCTCTGCCCTTTTTTGTTTTACTATCTGGAAAATATACTTGCTTTCTCTTCCAACTTCTCTATTGAAGTTTTTAAAAATTTATTATTAATACTGCTTGAATATCCTTTTGAATTTCTAGGAGTTCTTTCTTATTCTCTAAATGTCCTTTTTTGTTTCTTTCCCTTCCTTCCCCCCGCCCCCCATGGATGCTTTCTTCTCAGTTTAAAAGGACATTAATGATAATCTTATAGGAATATTTTTCTGCTCCCTGAATTAATCTGTTTCCTTAGAGTTTCATCTTTCATGTTTTGGGGTCTCTCACAGTCCCATGGTCCTTGATGGCCCATTCATATCTAAGAGTGAAGGCTAATACTCTGATGAGACATTCTGTATACAGATAAAACTTGTCTCTGGCCAGGAGAGCTGGACATTGCTTTAGCAAACCCCAAACATTAATCAGATTCCCCCTTTTTGTTATTAGTTTTCCCAGAGAAGAATCACCTAATCTTTCCTGCCTGGAGGTAATAAGCCTGGATAACAGTGTCCTGAGGAGCAAATGAGGCATGGGGAGGAGAGGCTGGTAGGATGCACTCTTTCCCTAATCTAACTCCCATGTTTGCACCATCACGTTTCCTTGCCATCCTCAGCCAGAGCCTCTGTGATTCATCCTCTCTGGAGACCAAACAGGCTTCTGCTGGGAGGTGAGGGGAAAGTGCCTGGCTTCACAGGCTGGGGGAGGGGAGCCTTCACAGGCCCAACTACACTTTATAAAACTACAGTTTCCACTTTGGGTACCTCTGGTGAGTACCTGTTATCTCCAATTCCTGGGGCTCTCTGGGGTTCGGTGGTGCAAAACACATGATTTCTTGCTGATACTCCACTGACAGCCTTGAGTTTTGGGTTTCTTCTCTCTGCTAAGTCTGTTACCACCGGTCATCACCTATCCACGTTCACCTGTCTTCAGCTGTCCATAAATTTAATGAACATCTCTTGCCTGCCCTTCATTCTTTCTTAGCCCTTGTGTATTTACAGCATCTTCATTATTACCTTTTGAGAGATATTTGGACAGGGAGCATGGATAAGCATGTGCTAACTTAATGTGACTTAGCTGAAAGTCTCTCCTTCTCTTGAATTTATACCACTGACTTTCCACACCAGAATATCCTAGAAATGTGTGGCATGTCACAGTTGTATTCTGATAGATGTGAGGGGGGTATTCCATGGGAAAAGGGGACTCCGTGGTCAAGGAATGATATATACCATTCATTTGGCTCTTGCTTCTAGTTTTCTTTGTGACATCTCGATTATTATGTTCTTGATTCTGATTTAATTTCTAGTTATGTTTATTCTTTATCTTCAGCTATACTCCAGGACCTCTTGAAGTTATATACTATGTTTCCATATGTAATATGCTTAGTGTAGTATATCATAACATCTATTTAGATATCTGGCATTCCTAATTAGAATGTAAGCCCCTTGGGCAAGGACTATGTCTTAATTATCTCTCTGTCCCCAGCAGCTAGCAGAATAGCTGCAATATCACAGCGATCACTAAATGTCTGCTGCTGAGTGAGTGGGTGAGGGATGTGCTTCCTTATATGTTCCATAATCCCTCTTTTACCGCATACCTAGGGAGAGTCCCTGGAAGTAGAAGTCTTCAGATGAAGTCTTTATGTGCTCCTAAATGAAAAAATCATATAATACCTGAAGTTCCTCACATGACATAGGATAGGGACAGGGGCAGTAATTTGGGGAAAGGACATACATTCTCCCTTTCTCTCCCGACCCCGTGCACATGCGTGCCCCCACAAAGTACCTGCCTAGTCAGTCATCCAAGCCAGACCATTTGCAGCCCCTAGTCAGAGGCTGGGTGGGTCCCCTGCTCTGAAGGAGAGTAGGTGTGTTTCTGGTAGTCCTAAAGCAGACCTCAGAATTTATTTTCTCAGAGAAATAGTTTCACATATATTGCCCAAGCATAGTAGAAAAGATATTGTTAGTAAAATATTTCCAGTTCAATGTGAGTTAAACTGAAAAAAAAAAAAATTTTTTTTTTAAAAATGTGAGTTAAACTGGCTTTAGAGGATTACCCTTGAAAACTAATTATCATTTTTTTTAAAACTTGCTGTGGGAAAATGCATTTTGAGTTCCAACACATATATAAACTTTTGGAACACTGCTCACTCATATGTTGGGGACTGATCTTATTGTATTTGTAGTCCATTTGGGGCTGTGGGAACAAAAGGAAAATCAAATTATCAACTGGATTATACCGCCACTGGGAACAACAAATCTAAAGTTACAAAATAGCCTATAATATCGAATACCATATAAGAATAAAAATGAACATATTTTACACAGTTGGTGTTATTTGTGGACTGGCTTGGTGTCTACAAGAAAGAATGTCTTATAAAAATTGTATTGCATAGGTCTAATGAAGTTATGTTTGCTTCTGTCCTAGGCCCTGAGATAGCCTAACTAAATTGTAAGTCCAGAAAAAAAATGATACATGGGCGCTGTACCATCTACCACCCTTACAGTGGACCGAATAATTATTCAATGCATTTTTTTAAATCTTTTGGAGACTTATGAATGGACTGGGATTGGATGGAAAAAGGATCTCAGAGGTTAAGGTGCTCTCTGAATTTGGGACTGTTGCTTTTCTATTTATATCATAATAATATGATCATATGAATAGTCAATTCAATGTTTCAGAGCAAAATGAAGATAGAATTCAGGACATATCAAATATTGTGATGAAACAAACCCAACACCAGGGGGCTCAGTAGAGCCATTGCTTTTTAAACTGGCAAGGACATTATTGGTTTCCTAAGAGAACATTGCACAGCCCAAGCAGTGCGTGGTAGAGACAGAACAAAAATGAAGTGAGGGAGTGTTCCGTAAGAATAGTCTAAAGAGAGACTAATTTCTTTTAAAATTAAAATCATGCTGCAAAGACTATATGTCTACCTATTTATCCTTTGGGTGGCCTGAATACTTTCCCATAGTCCACAGGTCCAAATATATATACTAAATGGGTATTGTTTTGCTAAAGCCTTTAAAAATCCATTTAAGATTATTGTGAAATTATTAACGATGATGGATGGGTTCTATAAAATACACACAATTAGTTATCATTCAGGAAACAGATATTGACTGTTTTATTTGGGCCAAACACAGGGCTAGGTGCAAACTGTAGATTAAATATTGGACTACGGGATTTAGTAACACCACTTCACAATCTGTTCCTGTGGGGCTGCAAACATGGAGTAACCTTTCCAATTAAGTAGCTCTAAAATTGTCAGTATGTGTTTATTGAATATATTGTTTCCTAAATAGGCCTACTATATTATATGAGTTCTTTTATTTTAATATTATATCTGCATTTTTAATTGAAGGAAATGTTATGGTCTTTCCTTTTTTAAACGAAAGCCAAGTACAAATATGCGTAGCAATTTATTGCTATCAAGCTTTCAAGTCAGGTAAATTGGACTAATTTCACTTAATAAATGAAGAGGAAAGAGTAAAAGACTATTAAGTTACTGACCAAACACATCCCTAAAAAGTAAATGATAGATTTGGAAAATATAAAATGTCCTTGACTCTCAGAACCCCGTGGAAGCCCAGAAACTCACAGTGGCTTATACTTGGTGCTAATCATCATAATGGGTTTTTTCTTGGCAGCTCTAAGAACATATCACCTACCGTAGCCGTTGTGTGGTGTTAGTAAAGGGGGAAAAATTCAAAGACTATCCAAAAAGCCAATTTCATCAGGAGCTAATATTTTCAAGTATTAAATACGAAAAGCTGAGGGAGAAATTTCCCCAGCTTCCAAGAGGAGACGGGAGCTGAGTCAGCTCCTCTGACCTTCATATGACCTCATATATGACCTCAACTACTCCAAATCTGTTTCTTTATTCTAAGATGAGGACAATAATCTGCTCTGCCCCAGAGGTCAGGGTCAATTAAAAGATGAGATTACCTGTGTGTAAGCATTTTGTAAAGTGCAAGGACATTGATTTTTTTTTTCTATAATTATTATTTCCCTAACTCATTTCCTGTTGTGCCCCTAAAAGTGGGTGGCACCTGCAGAAGTCTGATATTCCCGGGGAGTTGTTTCTGGCTTAGTTCCCAACTGGTGCTTCTGGGTCACCTGGCATACAGCCCGTGCGGAAGGACAGTTGTGGCTTCGACGGGATGCCAGGCTCCGGGCACGATGAGTCTCTCAGGATTGCTTTTTCTCTCCCCGTCATGGGTCCTGCCTGTTCATAGAACTGAGTCACTTCTTGTGGTTCTTACAGGCAGAGGGAGACACGGCTTATCCGGGTGCACCCCCATTTACACACAGACACATTCAGACCTTCATCCTTCACCCATAGTTTGCAGAGTTGCCTTTGGTCAAGGCAGACCAGAGAGAACCGAGTGCAAAGAGGATGTGGGAGGTGCATAGAGGCTCTGACCCTGGTGTATTTTCATCACAGTACTTCTGTGCTGCATCCTTCACCCTGATGAGCTCTGAAGAAGGTATTTGCTATGAAGTATGTCAGTTAAATGTAGTAATTATTTTTCTCTGAAGGGAAAAAGGCAGTAAGTAACACGTGCTCACTCACCAACATTACAGCTTTTGCCCCCTGATCACAACCATAGATTTGGGCTGATTTCCTATTCTCAGGCAATCAGTCACGGGAGGAGAGAGAGCCATTAGCAGGGTGCCCTAGTTGACCTTCAACTAAATTATTGTTCCATTCCCCTCCTGCCTTTCTTTCAATGTAAGAGAGTGGGGAGTAGAGTAGCTCTCCATTTAAAAAAAAAAAGGACAAGGGAAGAAAACAGGTGCCAGGCCAGAGCCGTCTAGCAAAGGGATATAATTGAGGGTGACAACAGTCTTCTTAGTCTGACAGCTGTTTTGGTTGCCCTACCCCTTTGTGTCGGCAAATAGGAAAATAACTTACTAAAGCTATTTATGTCAGAGATATATTCAATAAATACTTGCTGCTGGGCCGTAAGTATTGAATATTGCTTTTACAAGTAAGTTTTTGGTTTTTAGTATTAAAAAATCCCAAAATGTGAAAGGCAAAGATGGAGTCCAATTAGCCTTGGCAGAGCTTTACCCGGCGCAAATAAAACACTACAGGCAAATGACAAGATGTATTTCAAAAACATATTTTTGATTCTTGTTATGTCAGAGTTGTCCTACCCCAAAGAGAAGATGTAAATCAGAAATATTGAAAGCTCAATTGAATGGCATCCCAAATAAATATCTCTCAAGTTGTGCAAATGAGTACCAGTAAGTACAGCTTGAAACTTGGATAAAAGTACATGACTTTCCAACAATTGGTATTGCAAATAAAGCTACTGACAACCAGAGCCATTTGGGGAGATTGGATGTTCTCTTGTTATAACTTTTGGAGCATTTTATATCACTTGGGGAAACCTTAGAGGTGTTTTTCAGCAGTGCTGTGTAAGATGAATTTCTCCTAACAGTCTATCTCATTGTTATTACAGACGAGTTCAGCATGAGTAGTCAAGAAGGTAATATAACGGGCGCCTGGGTGGCTCAGTTGGTTAAGCGACTGCCTTCGGCTCAGGTCATGATCCTGGAGTCCCGGGATCGAGTCCCGCATCAGCTCCCTGCTCAGCGGGGGGTCTGCTTCTCCCTCTGACCCTCCCCCCTCTCATGTGCTCTCTTTCTCATTCTCTCTCTCAAATAAATAAAAAAAAAAAAAAAAGAAGAAGGTAATATAACTGCTAATGGCACTTGGTGCTAATGGGTAGTGGATTAGCTTAGGTTAACATAAAAAACAGTTAGGTGAAAGTGTGGGACTAGCCACAATTAATCTCAAGTAGAACCCAAATAAAGACAAAAACCACAAGTGTAAATAATGGCATTCTCTAGTTAGTTCAAAGGAAGACAAGTTGAGAATTATTTTTTCATTAATTTCTTTTAACTGCAATATGAAAATTCCCCCTCAAGTTAAGTTCTTGGTATCAGATGGCTGATAATAGATCTACCTCATGAGGCATTACCTGTAATGGGCATCTCTGAATTTTCTAAATTTGCTGTTAAAGCCTGAAATCCTGCTAGAGATAAATTCTCTAAGTTTTTATTAATGTATTAGTCAAAAGCAGCATACTTTGTTTTATGTGATGCTTGATACATATAAATTAATGTATATATGTATATATATATCTATAATTTATATATGCTCCAGTTATGAAACAGAATCAGAAAAAGAAATACATGAACTCATTACTCAACCTAAGACATAGAACATGACTACTTCTGTTGAGGTGGCCTGAAAGTCCCTTACCCTTCTGATCCCTCCTCCTCATAATTGTTATCCTGATGTTTTTGGTTTGTTGTTGTTCTTATTCTATCCACTTTGTCATTCATTTTTTTCTTTTTTTTTTTAATTTATTTGTTTGAGAGAGAAAGCACGAGTTGAGGGAGGGGCAGAGGGCAGAGGGAGAGAATCTCAAAGAGACTCCCCACTGAGCGAGGAGCTCCATGCAGGGCTTGATCTCAGGACCTGGAGATCATGACCTGAGCTGAAATCAAGAGTCAGATGCTCAACTGACTGAGCCATCCAGACACCCTATTATTTTTCCATTTCATTTTTTTATGGTTTTCCACATATGTATGCTTCCCTGAACAATAGGTTGTTTGGTTTTATACTTTATAAAATATGTTATACTATATATTCTTTTATTACTATTTTTAATTAAGTTGTTACTTTAATCCAAGTTACACAAAAACACATAAAGAGGCAAATTGTACCACAAATCTTGACATTAAAAACTCAGTTCCGGGTGCCTGGGTGGCTCAGTCGTTAAGCGTCTGCCTTCGGCTCAGGTCATGATCCCAGGGTCCTGGGATCGAGTCCCACATCGGGCTCCCTCCTCGAGGGGAAGCCTGCTTCTCCCTCTCCCACTCCCACTGCTTGTGTTCCTGCTCTCGCTATCTCTGTCTCTGTCAAATAAATAAATAAAATCTTTAAAAAAAAAAAATCAGTTCCTCACCCTAACACCCATTCCCAGTTTCAGCTTTTTACATGGATTTTTTAAATCCATTACTTACCTATTTACCTTTAAATAATATGCTTATATTGCTACTAATTGGTTTTTTCAGTTCTATAAAATACCTATTTTCTTCCCACTTTGGAATGTGAGAACTTGTCTCTTTCATACACATCCCATCTCCCGACATATATATATACTCACACTCTCCATCTCCTGGATTCCCTCCACCCCAGAAGATTCCTTTCATCAGTTAGATGAGATGTGGTTAGAGCACTAGTGAGAGCTTATATAATTATGACTGTGTGAACACCATTCACAGCCTCACTACGTGGTACAAATTTTTCTGCACAATGTTGGCTTTTCCCTAAAATTAATGATTAACTTACTTTTTTATTCATTTAGTTTTCTATGTGCCTATGATGAATTCAACTCACCAGTTTCACCCAGTTGTGTAAATCTCCTTTCAAAATGTTCAAACCTATTTATTAGTTTATTATTTTCACCTTCTTGGAGAAATTTTCCAACCTGTTCCAATTGGGAAGGTTCACAGCTATCATTAGGAATTTCATTCCAGAGACTCTCCTTCTAGGGACTGCCTTTGCTTCTCTGTTGCAATGGCTCTCCTCTTCCCTGAGTGCCAGGTCTTTGTTTTTCTTAGTTTACATCCTTGTTTTGCTGGAGCATATATGCCAGTAGCTTTGTAGGAAAGGATGCATGGGTGACAAGTTTTGATACAGGAAATCTAAAAGTGTCTTTGTTGACTGGTTATAAAAATCTAGGTTGAAAATGATCTTCCTTTGGAATTTTGAAGACATCAACTTCCAGTCTTGCTACTGAAAAGTCTAGAGCCTTTCTGTGTCTTGAACTTTTGTATGAAAGCTGTAGTTTTCTCTGCAAGATTGTAGAACCTTCTCTTTGCTGTAAATATTCTGGAAGTTCATGATGATGCACCATTCCCAGATAAGGGCTGTTTTCATCCATTCTGCCGTGTGCACAGTGAGTCTTTCAATCTGGAAAATCATGTTGTTCCGTTCTGAAAAATTTTCTTTCAACCATTTTATTAATAGTTTTCTTCTGTCCTATTGTTATGAAATGATTATTATTTAAATGTTGGATCTCCTGGTCCAATCATTATGTTTCCCTATGTTTTTTCTCCTATTTTCATTCCCTTTGTCAATTGCTCTTTTTTTCTGGGATATTTCTTCAACTCTACCTTCTTATTCCCCAAATGAGTTTTCATTTCTGCCATTGAGCTTTTACATTTCCCAAGAGCTCCCTTTTTTCTTGGACGATTTCGTTTTTATAGCATTCTGTTATTTAACAGATATGGTTCTTTGCATACCTGAAGATTTCCAACTTTTCTTTTTCTGACATGTTCTCTACATGCTCAGAGTTGTTTCACCTTCCCTTTTGTTGTCTTGATCTTTGTCTCAAAGTCTGGAGATCCATTTCTGCCTATTCGTGTTTGAGAGTGACGTGCTAAATAGCATACGGGAATTTTAGTTGTATGCATTAAAAAATATCTTTCCCAAGTTTATGGTTTGTCTTTTCACTTTTTTATATAACTCCACAAACAAACTTTCTTAAACTGAATGTGGCATATTTCAATTTTTTCCCTTAGGTTTTCTACTTTTTATTTCTTGTCTAATAAATTCCTCTTGGTGATAAATATATTTTCCTATACTGTCTTTTTAAAGTCTCATACTAATAGTTGTGCTCTTTACATTTAAGTCTTTAATTCACCTGGGATTAAATATTGCATATGTTCAGAGACAGTCATCCAATTTCATCCGTTTTCCATATGAATAATGAACTGCCCCAGCCCCATTATTGAAAACTCTATTCTTTCCTCACTGAAAACAATGGCAGAAATGTCATAACTCAAGTTTTTGGCTGTATCTATTTCTGCCTCTCTATTCTGTTCCATTGTTCAAATTGTCAATTTCTTTGTCAATACTAAATAGCTGTATAATAAGACTTAATAGGACAGGTTTCCCTATCTTATTTCTTATCTAGAATAGCAATCTCAAAATAAAAAGGAGGAAAAACAGCTCCTAATGTGAAATTAATGGTGGGCTTGACTTCATTCATTCATTCACTCAACAAAAATGTATTAAGTACTCACCATGTTTCAGACAAGCTCCAGAAATTGAAAAATAAAGGAGACCCAATTTCTGCCCTAAAGGAATGAATAACCTAGGAGGGGAGACTAATTAAGAGTTATACATTAATTCTGTTAGGAGCAAGAATAAGGGATGCATAAGATGCTGTATGCACAAAGAGGGGTAAGTAATTATGCCCAGGGATAGTTAGGAAAATCTTGACAGGTTTGACCAATAAAGGGTAGAATCAACTTGGTCTGAAAAGGTAAATTGGTATTTAATAGGAGAGAGAAGGGAAGAATTACAGGCAGAGGAAATTCCATGGAGCTATGAAAGCCCATCATCTGTTTCATAATAAAGGGTCAAGCAAGGGAGGGGATAAAGTTAGGAAGGAGGTTATGGCCAGATGGGGAAAGACATTGTCTGCCCAGCTGAGATGTTCAAACTTTACCTGTAGACAGAGGATTTGAAGTAGAAGGTGATATCACTCTTGTTGTGCATTAGGCAGTATAAAAACCAGAGCTGAGTAGGGGCTGGGGAAGGTACTATGTGTGGGGAGGCCAGTTCCAGGTGCGTTGTCCATGGGAGAGATGCTGAGGTCTGAACTTAGGCAGGAGTGAAGGGAATGGAGAGAAGGTGACAGATCAAGGAACACTTGGAAAGAGAAAGAATGGAGCGTAGTGAAAGTGGTTGGCAATGTAAAGGGAAGGGTGGAATCAAAGGCAGGTTTCTAGCTTGGGTGGCTAAGTGGGGGAAGACATCACTCACTGACCTTTAGAAACAGAAATCACTGAGCCAGGAGAATATGACAGGGTGTCTGGTAGAGGAAAGGGACAATCCATGACTTTAGATTTGATCACATCAAGTTTAAGGGCCCCCAGGACATCCGTGTGGAGAGATAAGGAGGCAGTTAGAAGTACAGGTATAGGGCGCCTGGGTGGCTCAGTTGGTTAGGCGACTGCCTTCGGCTCAGGTCATGATCCTGGAGTCCCGGGATCGAGTCCCGCATCGGGCTCCCTGCTCGGCGGGGAGTCTGCTTCTCCCTCTGACCCTGCCCCTTCTCATGTGCTCTCTCTCTCAAATAAATAAAATCTTTAAAAAAAAAAAAAAGAAGAAGTACAGGTATAGAGCTTAAGGTATCCACCCTCAAAACCCTAAACCTGTCCAGTGTCCTTCTCATTACTTGAATAACCTGGATCCTCAAATGTACTAAATTCTTTTTCCACATAAAGACAGATTTTCCAAATGAATATATTTAAAGTTTCAGAATATTCATCCCCTATGCATTTTCAGCCTTAAGACATACACGGGACAGTACCTTACTCTGCTTTTCATGGGAAGCTGAAGTGGGGAGAGGGTGCTAGCTCCATGACTCTCTGGGGACTTAGTAACAAGAAAGAGGTGCTGCCATTGGAAAGAGTCTTTCTGATGGGAATATCCAAATCCAATTCCTCAACTCTTCGAGAATCTCTACCACAGTGACAGGGAAAGAAGTGTCATTTAAAAATATGCATCTCACACCTCACCTCTTGAAAAGGTTCTGCCAGCATGCTTTAGAGTACTTTTGGGAACCCAGAATTAATCATGGAGAGAATGATATTGCAAAGAGAAAGAGCACCGGGGTGCAGGAAGTGGAAGGTGTTGGGTATTTAAATCATAGGCTATTAATAAAGCTGTTTGTCTTGCCCTGTGATTAGAGTGTGATGATTATGTTTCCAGAGTAAAATGGAATAATTTTTAAAATTATTTTTGCAAAAAATTAAGAAGCGGCTGATTTCCAGCTACATATAAAACACTTAAATATATCATGTTTCCTTATTTCATGAAATATCTATGGTACTTTTCTAATGATTGCTGTTACATTTCAAAAGTGCACTGACATCCTGCAGGAATTAATTAAACAGTCATTGCCTTTGCCTTAGATACAAACTTCAGACATGATGTGTAAACATCATCCCCTGCTTCAGGCTTGAAACTAATCAGTGCTGTGCGGTGGATAAAATAAATTATAAGCTATAATATGTGGGGTGGTTACTACAAATCCAGGTCAGATCTCATTGTGGCAAGCACTAAGGCCATGCTGGTTGCCTTATGCTCTGGGAATTTAAGAGTGCCCATATTGCTTGTCACGAGCAACCCATCAGCTGAGCATTCTAAATCCTTTTCCTATGCTGTAATTTGCACTGGGATGTATTGATTCAAATGAGATTTGACTTACATTGCCAAGAGAGGTGAAACCAGAAAACATGAAGGTGTATTTGTAGACTGACCACATTTCTATCCATTACACTGTGCTTCAGGCTTATTCTGAACCAAATCACCAAAGGGACAAAATGTTATGCAAAGAGAGACCAGGAAACCTACTCTTTAAAACTCTTGTTTGGTGCTCTCCCCTAACATCAACCTTTTTCTCCCAGTTCAGCTGCTAAGAAGTACAAGAGTGCTCTGATATCAGATAACAGTGAATCATATTTAAACTTTGACGCTTGTTTTGGAGGTTTGAGAAGCAGTTGATTGGGAGCAGGGGGTGTCTTGTGGATGTCTTTCCCAGTAATTCCAGGCAGATTTAGTGCTCGGTGCTCAGTGCTCCTACAGCACATTGCTCACCGCCCCAAAATAGCACTTCCTACCTTGCATCACAAAGTATATCTTTACACATGTCTCCAGTCCATCTCGTGAGCTCCATCGTGGCAGACCTGGGGCTCCTGCATCAGCGCTTCCTTGTTGTTGGAACTGGTCCCTGCTCCACAATGGGGATCTCTGAGAGTGGACCAGATCTGAAGCCTCCCACACACTGACTCACCTGCTATCCAACTAGCCTGTTATGGATTGAATGATGTCCCCCAAACTGCAGATGTTGAAGTCCTACTCCCCAGTATTGTAGAATGCGGTCTTATTTGGAAATAAGGTTGTTGCAGACATAATTCGTTAAGTTAGAATGAAGTCATACTAGAACATTAGGGGATGGCCCCTAATCTAATATGACTGGTGTCCTTATAGAAAGGAGACATTTGGGCACAGACACACAGGCAGTGAGAATGTCATGTGAACATGAAGGCTGAGATCAGGGTGATGCCCCTAAAGCCAAAAGTGCCAAAGATTGCCAGAAAACCCCCAGAAGCTAGGGAGAACCCCTAGACTCTTCTTCACAGTCTTCACACTCCTGCTGACCTTGATCTCAGACTTCTGGCCTCCAGAACTATGAGACAATAAATCTCTTGTTTTTTAAGCCACCCAGTCTGTGGTACTTTGTTATGGCAGCCCTAGCAAATTCATACAAAGCCCACAGCCTAGAAGAGAAGGAGGGGAATGACAAGGTTTATTATTATCAGTTCATAAGAACAGAAATGACAGCTTTCTAATGGCAAAATTAATCATTTTTAGATTATTCACTTTATAGCCTTCTGATTCTTAAGCTTGTAATTGCCATATGTGGTAATAGAAAGTGGAGTAAGAAAGGTGTGATGGAAATGTGTTCTTAAGTGAGGAATGTATATTACACTGATGGATGGTTGATGGATATATTTGAGAGAATGAGGCCCTATTACAGTAAAACAGGCTCAGAGCTATACATAATCTAAACATATTGGTACCAAGGGCCCAATACATAAAGCTTCTGCTTTGATATTACACTGATGCATGTGTTAAAAAGATACTAAAGACAAATGTGTCCAAATAATCATAGACTAGATTTCTATGAGTAAAGAGGAGACACATGAACTCACACATTTTGCTTCTGCATCACTGCGACCAGAATTAAATATGGAAAATCAATAATACTGAAAGGTAAACACAAGATTTGGTGTTGGATAGAGTTGGGTCCTATTCGTGATTCTACTGCCTCCTAGTCGTATGACCTTCCACGAGTCATTTAACTCTCAAAGACTCCCTTTCCCTGGAAAACAGGAACAGTAATACTTCCCTCAGAGAAGCAACCTGCGGATCAAGGGAGACAGTATTGGTACAGTGACCAGCAAAATGCCTGCAACACGCTTACTGATGATGTTTAGTAAGTAGTCACTGCAAATTTTGTATTTGTTCTTGTTATGACCGCATGCACCTGTTCTGCAATGAGACACCAATATTCTGGCCATTCCAGGCCAGGAGGTCCATTTATTGGAGTCTAAATGGTAATGACCCCTGTGAAGCCTAGCAGGATCATTGAAATGGCTACTAACCTTTCCCTTTTTCTTTTCCTCCTTCTTAGCCACAGAGTATATCCAGATTGTGAGCTAGAGCCCTCAGGGACACTGGCATAGCATACACTTGGCTTTGAATGAGCCCTGGTTCAAATGAATCCAAGTGTACCCTCAGTCGAAAAAACTTCCCATTATAAAGGACCAATTATAAATAAAAGACTCGGGGCACCTGGACAGCTCAGTCAATTAAGCGTCTGCCTTCGGCTCAGGTCATGATCTCAGGGTCCTGGGATTGAACCCTGTGTCTGTCCGGGCTCCCCACTCAGCAGGGAGCCTGCTTCTCCCTCTGCCCCTCCCCCCAACTCGTGTGCGCATGCTCTCTCTCTCTCTCTCTCGCAAATAATAAAAGACTCTAAGATCAGAAAAAGATGATTAAGAGACAAAGTTCTAGAAATTGAGACTGTACGGTAGGCTCTTCTTAATTTCAAGGCAGTCTTTCTTTAACATGCTGAAATAGAGGCCATGACTTTGAACTTGATTCCAGTCAGTGTGGCCTTTGTGTGTAGTTCTGAAGAAGGTGGACCATGAGAACTGGAAATAGAAAACAGGGAAAAGACCTCTAGGAGTAAAGATTTCCTGACCATCTCCACTGCATCCCTGGGCAGACTTTGTCTGCAAGGGAAATAATTGGGCTCCACTTTGATTTCTAGTCAGCCAGCTGGAAATGACCCCAGGTAGTTTGGGGTTGAACATAGTGATTTTGTTCAGAAGGAACTAGCCAACCAACTCATCGGATGTCAAGGCACCGCTCACTGAAGGGCTGCGTGCTTTTGAAGCTTCCATTAGAAATGTTCTCCTCATCATCCCAAAGCTCAATTTTGCCAGCCCCTTGGTATTTGAACTCTGTAAGTTCAGCCCCACCATGTGTTTTCCTGAAAAGAGGTTAACATTTTCTGATTTGAATTTAGTGAATTACTCCAGGTAATATTCCTCCATCCCCTCCTGCTGACCCTCTCTACCTCCATGTTCCCCGTTCTAATTGCCCATTAATCAGCCTTGAGTTTGCCAATAGGAAAACTCATCCACAGGGCTATGAACTTGATGGGATTAGGACAAATTAGCCCGGTGACATGCAGTGACAGGCTCGGGTTGTGTGACAAGCCTGGAATGCACAATTTGGTGGGCGGGAGGACATCTTTTAGCAGAGGGCTACAGCCAAGCTGCTGATGGGAAGTGTCCATTTGTCTTGTACAGAGGAAGATGACATCTTAGCAGCCTCTTAACTAATACAGAAAACACAATTTGGATCGCTTTTACATTCAGTACCCCAAAACCAAAGAAAAAGAGACAATTTAAGAGGTAGATGAGACCTTATGTATATATAATCTAAGTCCCTAGTTTTGTAGATGAATAAACTGAAATCCACACTGGGAAAGGTGCTATGTATAAAGTCACATAGGGCTAAAACCCAAGCCTCCCCCTTCCTAAATTTGGAAATTGATCCAGGTGTAGGAAATAGATCGTTTGAAATACAGTGTGTCTAGATTCCAGTGTTATCCCTCAGCTCACCCAGAGAGAAAGACCATCCTTGCCACAGACTTAACGGAAAACCAGGGCTCTGCCTTAGTTTCTCCCTTCCCTCTTCTGGAACAGGGCACTTGCTCAGTCCTGAAGAGCTTTTAGTTATTTATTTATTTATTTTTAAAGACTTTATTTATTTGACAGAGAGAGACACAGCGAGAGAGGGAACACAAGCAGAGGGAGGGGGAGAGGGAGAAGCAGGTTTCCCGCCGAGCAGAGAGCCTGATGCAGGGCTTGATCCCAGGACCCTGGGATCATGACCTGAGCCGAAGGCAGACGCTTAACGACTGAGCCACCCAGGTGCCCCCCTGAAGAGCTTTGAAAGTCTCTCTTCCCCTAAACAAGGACTTGAGACTCTATCGTCATGGACTGGGATCTGAGCTGCCAATCATCCCCAGCACCTAGCACACCCTGAAGGAAGACACTGGAGACTCCTAGAAAACCTGCTGATCTCTGGTCGATGTTTCTCTTTTAACAAGTGGTTAATTTGACTGAAATGGACAATGAGAAAGGAAATTCAAATGACAGAGTCACGTGACACAAAGGAAGCGCTCCACTGATAAACAACTAACTATCTTAGTTTGGGCTCCTAGAGCAGAATACCATAGCCTGGCTGGCTAACATTTTTTTTAAAAAAAGACATTTGTTTCTCTCCGTTCTGGAACCTGGAAGTCTGGGATCAGGGTGCCAGCACGGTCAGCTCTTAGTGGAGGGCCCTCTTCCTGAGTCACAGATTACCATCTTCTGGTCATATCTTCATGTGGTAGAGAGAAAAGTCATCTCTCCCGTCTCTTCTTATAAGACACTCTTCCCATCATGGGGCTCCACCCTCATGACCTCATCGAAACCTAATCACTCCCAAAGTCCCCACCTCCAAATACCATCATGTTGGCGGCTAGAATTTCAACAAATGAATTTGAAGGGGACGCAAAGATGCAGTCTGGAACAGCAACTTACAGGCAACCCCGTGAAACCTTGGAGACCTTCAAAAATAGTTTATGGCTAGTACTTCTTTGTCTTGGTTATGAAAATGAAGTTCTATCTGGAGTCCAAGGATGGAACAAAGGAATCCGTCATGTTCCTGCCAAACTTGAGACTAGATTTTTTTCCTGTGAAAGAGTGAGAATGTTAGAGGGAGCAGTGGTTTCTCCAGGCCACCAGCAGCTGTGGAGGAAGGCACGGTGGCTGGTGAACAGCATTGCCAACTCTGGTCTCTCCCTGTCATTCCTCTTTATCTGGAATGTCCAGCTGTCAATTTCCGACTTCTCAGAGGTAGGAGCAATAACTCTTAAATAAATGTGCTTGAAGCACACAATCATTAACATACATGTGTAGCTTATGACCCTGCCGTGCTCTGTACTAACATGGCAGTCAGTTGGTAGCCCTGTTACTAGACCTCTCTGCTCAGCACCTTCTGTGATGCAGAATCACTTATTTACATGCCTGTCTCCTAGGAGACAGGAAAGCCTTTGAGGATGGAAATGATGTGAAAATAGTTCATGGATCTCAACCTGTGCTTAGTAAAACCTGCCATCCTTTGTGTGATCTCACTTCTTCTAGAAAAGACATTCAATGTTAATATTTTCAGGATTTGAATGAAACTTTAAAATCTATTCTTAGGCATTTTGATTTTAAATGTTTATTAGAATGCCACCCTGCTGTAACATTGCCCAAAATTTCACAGGATTTTTTCTGCAGTGGGTGCTTGTGAGACATTTATAACTGGAAGAGGTAGTCACCAGGATGGTGGAGGAACTAGGAACCCTCTCATCCTGGAGGGCCAACATTCGACCTACCAAGGAGGCCACGTTGCAGCATAAAAACTATCCCAGCCAGCAGCTCGTGTCGCACAGGCTTGCTTGCAACTAGCTCCTCCTAGGCATGGCCCTGAACTTATGGGGGCCCTGAGAATGAGCACCTTTCTTGCATTTTGCTCCCTAGGCAGGGACCAGTACTAGGCAAGTTACCCTAGCCTCAGGCCTGACCTGTGTGACTTACAGTTAACGTTGAGTCTTCTGTCCCTACCTGGTAATGCATCTCAGCTTCAATTCATTGTCTACAGCCATGGTTCTCCCAGGGTAGTCCTGGACCAGTGGCCCCGGCATCACATGGGAACTTGTTAGGGATGCAGGTTTTCAGGGTTCAGTTTAGACCTGCTGAATCAGAAACTTTGGGGAGACCGGACATATTACTGTGTTTCCTTCCAGTTGATTCTGGTATAAGCTTAAGTTTGAAAACCACAAGTCTGGAGACGGGGGAGGTGGGTATTGAATCTTCGTTTGGTTGGTTTATCCAGTTTTCTGAAAATGAATCTCCTGGAGCTGCTGGCTCACACCCCCTCAAATATTCCACAAATCGTAGTCTGCAAATAGCTGGGAACAGCATCCCCTCCCCAGGCCTGGTTCACGTTTCTGGAATATGATAACCCCATCACCAGCATCCTATATCTGGGAGGGAGGTCCAGATACATAAAGAATGATGAGAAAAACCAAAGGAGTTTAGACTAAAAAAAAAGAGAGAGAGAGAGAGAGAGAGAGAAGATGAAGGATGGACATGATACATGATTTCATATATTTTAAGGATCATGATGTGGAGGACTTAGAATTATTCCTTATATATAGGTTAGAAGTGCGACCAATAAATAGGAGTTACACGGACACAGATTTGTGCCAAATGATAAGGAGGAGCATCCTGATACTCACAGGTTTACATATAGAATGGGTGGTCTAGAGGCGTAATGGCTCCTCATCACTGCTCATGTTCAGACAGAGGTCATAGGACTCTTATCAACAATATGATAGAAGAGGGGCATCTGGGTGGCTCAGTCAGTTAAGCGTCTAAATCTTGATTTCAGCTCAGGTCATGTTCTCAGGGTCATGAGATGGAGCCCCATGTTGGGCTCCACGCTGGGTGTAGAGTCTGCTTAAGATTCTCTCTCTCTCCCTCTCCCACTCCCCACCCCTATTCTCTCTCTAAAAATGGTTAAAAAAAGAATATGATAGAACAACTTCATGATAAGGCAAGGGCTGCCCTTGATTACCTTAAGGTTTCTTCTGTCATTCTGCAATCTTAGTACCTTACAGGTAATAAATACCAACACATACAGGAAGGAGGGAAAGGAGGGAGGGAAGAAGGAATAGTGAGAATAATCCCCAAATCATTTATATCATGATTGTTACATTTGGTTTTTACTTGTATTGACTATGTAACATCAAGTTTACCTTCCTACAATGTGTTGTGTTGCTATAATGTTATTTTTTATGGTTAATATGCATCTGTGAGCCCATGTAAACTAAGAGGGGGAGAAGCAAAGGGGTGATTCATTGATTTATGCAACATGTGAGAATGTGTGCCATCACCAAGTGCTGGCGAAGTAGGTGGTGGAGGGGGAGGAAAGAATTAAGTCATGGTTTCTGCACCGGGCTCCTCAAGCTGTCTTGGGACTGACCATGAAGACAGATCCCTAAAAAGGAAGGCCCCAAATGGATGAGACCTAAGGTGCGATGGTTAATATCAAGGCAGAAAATTAAATTCGCTAACTAGAGGCCCATTTTCTTCTTCTCACTTTTCAAAAATTACTTTAGCCGTTGCTTCCTTCCTTTATGGGTTTCTTTCTTTTCCTTACATCTCCTACCTCCAGTAATCTTATGGCCCTATCTTTAGCTAACTCTAGTCACACTGTAGAAAACATTGTTTTGAACCATTAAATTAACATTTTTAAAAGAAGGAAAAGTATATTTCAAAAAAAGCAATAGAAAGTTGGATAGTACTTCCTTAGTGTTGGTTTAAAGGAAGAGTTAACATTTTTATCATTAGCAAGCTGAGGAAGTTAACTGGTGGTCTCTAAAAGCTGTCATTTGTCTTCAGATTATCTCCCCAGTCCCTGACACGTGAGCCACTCCAGACTCTCAGGAAAAGTGTTTTAGATTTTTAGGAAGTTTGGAAATCACATTCAGATTCACATGCCTCAAACAGACCATGATTTCTGCTGATCTGGAGGCCCATCCCTGTCCCTCCCTCCCGCCTGTCCACTCTTCTAGATGTCACTTGTCACCATAGAGTGTTGTGGTCCAGGAGATTAGGCTGGGTGTCTGGTCTCACCCTGTGACAGCCCTGGAAATTGCACTGTTTGAATCACTCCCTGATAACCATTGTTGACTTCACATTTGTCCTTTTTGCACAAAAAATCTAGTCAGAATTGGGTGGGGAGAAAACCTCCCTCTGGGTTGCGCCTGCTCTTGAGATAACATTGGACTAAGGACAGGGTCTTCCTGAGGACTCAGCCTATGCTTCCTCTATTGCTTTCCTTTGTGTGCTTCTCACTCCATGGGCACACACGGCTGGCCTGGGCCTGGTGCTGCACCACAGTGGGAAAGCGGCATGGAGCCCAGCTCCCAGGAGGCGGCTCCACGGCGCCATCTTTGTATATGAAGAACTGCCTGTATTGCATCTGTTCCAATATTACATTTAAAGGTCTTTTTGCCTTCTCTAACAATGCTGTCTGTGCTGAACTCTGTATTCATTAAGAGGGGAAGAATGGAAACACCCGTGACAGTCATTGTGCTGTCTGTTCAGATCATTTATCCGAATATTCAGATTCACATAAGCCATCCTTGTGTCCATGATCCAAATGCTACAATATGACTGGTATGTTCAGAGCTGAAAATGTGTTCTTCACAAAGCTGGCATTGCCATTCTCTACTTATGGCCCCATTGTCTTTCCAGCTGCATAAAGTGTTCTTCTCCCTTTTTCCTCCTTCCCCTTTCTGCCAGCGTCGCCTCCCCGTGTCCCTCCGTTCACTTTGCACTCAGAGGCCAGGTGCTGCTCTGTCTGCCTGCCTTGATAACCCCTCTTGTAGCCGTTCCCCTGTCTCTGTTCTCCTAGCCAGGCCTGTGGTTTGGGGGGCTGAAAAGAACCACCTGGTCCAACCTTTTGCTTTTTGTCTGTGGAAAATAACCTGAAGAAATGCAGTTAATGGTCCTGGCTTTAGGAGCATAGTTGGGACATAACCCTACTGCTGCCTCTCTCCAGAACTATCCACAAGGGCACAGCCAGGTACCGGGTACAGCCAGGTGTGTACAGGATGGATAATAACCATCCTGCACACACCTTCCAGGCTGTTCTTTCTGAAGACCTGCTACAAGGCTACTCCTCAGCTCATAAACCTTCAGGGGTCCTCCGCTGCCTCCCACATAAAATCCAAACCCCAGCATCACCCAAAACTCTTGCACATAGCATTCAGTCACCTAGGATTCAGAAGTAAACTGATTTGTTCACATACAGTTGACCCTTGAACAGCATGGATCTGAATGGTGCCGGTCCACTTACTGCAGATTTTTTCCAGTAGATATATTCGAAAATTTTTTGGAGATTTGCAGCAATTTGAAAAAAAACTCACAGATGAAGTAACCTAAAAATATCAAAAAAAAAAATTAAGAAAAGATAGGTATTATTGTAGGAATATAGTATATAATACATGTAACATACAAAATATGTTAATTGCTTATTTATGTTATCTGTAAGGTGTCCAGTCAACAGTAGGCTATTAGTAGTTAAGTTTCAGGGGAGCCAAAAGTTATGCATGAATTTTCAACTGCACAGGGGTCAGCACCCCCAACACCCCACATTGTAAAGTAAGGGTAAACTGTATTTTCAAATTATTAGCCAGAATACTTAGAATGCAATAATTTCTCCAAGCCACATGTTAATTTCTTGTTTATCTTCTTTTGTCATATACAATTATATTAGTTCTGTTATGATACACAGTTTACTGTTATGATAAGCCATGTAACTGTCACCCACTTGAAAGCATTTTAAATTAGTTACATACTACTTTTTATTTGACACAAAAATATAAAACAAAATAAAAATCAAATAAAATTTTCTTCTAGAGCAAGTCTTACTGCCCTTTCTACCCCCCCAAACCCCCCCACACACACACACAAAAGATTAAAATGATCATAGACTCATCAAACATTTACTGCCATCTTGTGGACAGGGACACACTATCCGAACACCTAAATGGAGTGGAGTTGTCCTTTGCTTTCTTAGCTAAACCATTTACCCAGGAAGTGGTTAGTCAAAGCCAGAGAAACCTTTGTTAATTGTTCTTTATCATTACAGAACCCTAAAATGGTTCTCAGAAACGTGCATACAAATTATCTTCATTTTTTCATTCCTAATATCCAAGAAGGGGGTAAGGGTGATGTCAAAAAAAGGCAACTGGGTGATTTTTACAGGCTTTGCTTCTTGAAGCAAAAAAGCCCAAGTTGTTTTAATTAATAGATTAGCAATTAGAGGTTTGCACCCCAAAGAACACGATTTTAAGGGAACATGATTCAATAGTCTCCCTGCTAAGTTGCTCCCAGACAAGTTAATGTTGAAGCTGAAATAATGTGTGTTTCTCCGTGTGTATTATAAAATCAGTATTTCACAGAAGGGACAGCCAGAAGCCCATATAACAGCCACCCACATATTGGATTTCAAATTAATTCATAAGCAATGGGGATGAAACAGGAAGAATGAAATAAAACATTAAACAAGAATCATTTCACTTTCTGTGGGAGGAGGGGACCCCATCCCTACAAAATCTTTCATTCCTTTAATTTGTCTGGCCAATCAATGATCTCCTATTTCAAATGGCATAAGTGTTCAGAATACTGGCCTCCTGTAGTAAATACAGTCCTTATTCAAATACTGAGCCAGACCGTATCTCCCACTTTTATGTCTCCAGGTGCTTTATTGTCTCCTATCTGGCCTGTAATGAAACTCCTATGTGGCATTGAACTTGTCTTAAAGAAATGATTTCTTATATGCATAAAATTAGACCTGACAGAGAACCAGGGCACCTCCAGCAAGAGCTGAGTCAGTGGGCGGCACTTCCCCCAAAGTGTGCCTGCCTCTCTCCTCTCCCTTCCCCGCTCAGCCTCCCCAGGGCTCAGGATCACTTGTGGTTTGCATTTCTTTCTTTCATCCTTGCCTGCCTGTGTTAGTTACTCTACAAAAGTTGTTTACATATTAGCTGTTAGAGAAGGCCATGCCCATCAGTCAGAAGAGAATTGAATATTAATGTATTTCTTCACTGAACCAAAACTTATTGACCACTTACTATATGCCAGATTCTATGGTAGGCATAGCGATATGAAGATGCAAAAGCACTCTCCTCCATCAGCCTAGTCTGAGAGGAGTAAAATAGTAAATTGTGACAGAACCACCTGATAAGCGCAATGACAGAGGTATATTTGTGGGGTTAGTAGGAGCTTGTAGTTGCTAGATATAAGGTGCATGGGGAAGTAAATAGGGGTGATTATCATGGAAAAAGAGGGCAACCATATGGTAGAGGAGCTTCGTTCCGTATTGGGGAGCAATAGAGAAGATAAATGTGAGGAGGTGAAGACTGGAATCAGACTAATTACGAAAACTTCCATTAATCTCACCAACAATGATCAAACCCCAAGCCAAGCAGTGGAAATGGACAAGAGGAGATAGATACTCAGCTCTTAAAGAGGTAGAGATAGCAGGACTTGGTGACAGGTGGGATATGGAATCTGAAGGCACACTGTTGACCATGATGCCCTGGTTTCCAGCTCGGGTGACTACGTGAAGCGTAGTGCCATTTTAACGAGTGAGGAGATGGAACTTCTGAGAACAGGTGTAGAAATTAGTCAGGGCACTGGAACCACGTTCCCAGAGACCAGTGGTAGGAAAGTTTCAGGAAGGAAATAGAGAAATAGAGAAGATCTGAAAAAGATTGATGGAACCTTGTCATTAGACCATGGATTGACTTAGCAAGACAAATCTGAGGGAAGTGAAGTGATCATAAACCAGAAGAGAAAGGGTTGGAGGAGTTAATAGAAACAAGATAAACTAGCACATCTCTAGTTTGGCTGCCTGTGAGAATCACAGGAAGATCTTTAAGAGCTACCAGCAGCCAGGCTACATCCCGGATCAATGGGATTCCACTGTGCAGCTAAGGTGAGGCCACTGATCCAGACTCCTTTTTCTAGAAGCTGTGATGGAAAAGAAATGAGAAAGATTAAGGTGTACCACCATGGAGGGTTATTTTTAAGATGGGAGTTCTCTGAAACAAAAGTAAAGGGGCAAAATTCTAGTTGAGAAGGAAAGAGCAAAACAGGGCAGGTACTAACTGACGGCGAAAGTCTAAAGGGAAGCAAGAAGAACGGGAAAGTATTTAGAATTTGCTTTGAATGGAAGGAAAACTATCTGGAAGTGAGGCTGATGAGAGAAGATGGGTGTACATACAATTAAGTTTGTGGGTGGAAGAGGGAAAAGACTCTTCATTATCAACATGACAGTAATTAAATGCATCTTCAAACAGGTCTGTTTGAAATGTGTCCTGCTGTGAATAAACAAACTTGTTAACGTACATTTCAGGAGACTCATTGCAGGAAGCCTGGATGTATAGATTCCTTTCTGGTTTTGCTTTGTCTTTAGTTCCTGATTCCTCACCCCACCCCCGCTGTTACTCTGTTCTCAATGCAGGGTGGATCTTGCCAAGATAGGTATTGTTCTCTTTCTATATCCATTACCATTCTGCCTTCTTCACCACCTTCACTGATACAAATTATCATGAGCATGTTGTCATGTTAGATTTCAGGAGAAATCATTTAGGCCATATGCTGAGCTCAGGACATTTGGGATCTGACAGAGGACAGCAATATAATGGCGGAGAAGTGAAACGTCAAACACGCGACCATGCTTGCAGATGATAGGCTCAATCCGTTTACTCTCTTTTTATGTTTTGTGGTGTATGTGTATGCACTCACACAATATGTTAGCGGAGCTGTATTTGTCTTTACCATTGTCCCATAACAGTTTTGTCCAGACTGACCAACGGTAGCTCCTTTTAAGACCTTAAATTTTGATGGGGTGCCTATTGCCTAGAAACCAGTTGTTCTGTTGCCTTTCTTCACACTGCCTCCACATTGTTCTTGTAGCATCCTCTGCTGTGAAAATGTTTCTGCCTAACTCTGCCATAAGGGGAGTGGGTTGGATGGGATGCTGTCCTCAGTCACCTTCACCTCTCTGACCAGTATAGCTAAGCCATGCAACACGGTTCAATAGACATGACAGGTCTAGGACTTTGGGATGAATAGCCAGGCTGGCTACCTTGTAAACTGACTTCCCCACCCAGAACTATCCCCTGATTGTTTCTGTTCTGCTCACTGTGAGCTTGAGAAGTTCAAAGAAGAGCAAAGAGGAGCATTTTGCATTTGATATGTTGAAATATAGACTCTTAACAAGGTCTATTTTAGGCTTCCGTCTCATGAAATAAACATGATGCACAATAAACTTTTATGATACCACATATGATCTGTTAACAAGATTATTATCTCGTTTTCCTGATAGAATCATCAGAAACACCCTGGGTCTTTGGGGAAATGCTTTAAGGAAATAGAACCCAATAGAATCTGCCTAAAGATGTTTTCCTAACTATCTTGCAGACGCTTCTTTAAAAGTTGTATCTTGCAGCAGATAAGGACAGAAACTTTGGAGTCAGATCCACTAACCACTGACCATGTCACTGCGGCCCCAAGCCTGTCTTCATATGTGCATGGGCAATGCTATCTGCTACCACATCACAAGTTTGTTGCTCTGTGGACTGAAATATTGCCCAAGTAGAGTAATTAACACAGTGCCTGCCTCACGGTAAGGGCTTGGTAAACAGGAACTGTGATTGTTTTTATTACTATTAGGAAAATACTTTCACTGAGGGAAGACAAAAGGGAGAAGTGGGGTAGTGGTCTTGCAAAGTGAAGAGCAGAGTCTCGTGTTCTGTGTATCCCTGAAATGCCACTATATGGAAGGAAAGGGTTTGTTTCTTTGTTTGTTTGCTTGTATTTACTCTATAGAGACTGATTCTTGGAACCAATCAAGTTTTCCTCTTCATATTTTATGTGAGAAAGCCAACCACAAGCAAATATCTAGGACTGTAGGACATGCTTTCTTAACGCTAGGCTCACTTCTGGCACCATCTGATTTTCATAGATTTTATTTTCTCTTTGCCTTATTTTTTTTTAATTTAAATCTATATTAGGTAGCTGTATTATTATGTATCTCTATGGAAGCTGCTCTAAATCATTTTTTGGGATAAAGGATCTCCTTGATCAAAAATAAATAATGGATAACCATATTTTTTTTCTCTTGAGATGCTAGTTTTGGATAATCCATTATTTATCCCAGAATTCAGCAAATCAGAATCTTGTTCCAAGCCAGCCAAATCATCCAGGAGGGTGCTCCAGAATTACTGCAGAGGTCACCTTTAGGCGTGAATGGACCATGCATTTAAAATGGCCCATTCATTCTCCCCTTGGCACAGATGCTGTGGTGGTTGGTTAATTATTTTGATGCTAATATGTGTGTATATCTTTTTTAATGTGGATGCCAGACCGAAAATTTGGATTGAAACCAGTAATCAACAGATGGCAATCACTCGGGGTCATGGCTGTCCTGGGCCAGGTTTTCACCACTGATTTTTTTTTTTTTTAAAGATTTTATTTATTTATTTGACAGAGAGACACAGCGAGAGAGGGAACACAAGCAGGGGGAGTGGGAGAGGGAGAAGCAGGCTTCCCACCAAGCAGGGAGCCCGATGCGGGGCTCGATCCCAGGACCCTGGGATCATGACCTGAGCCGAAGGCAGACGCTTAACGACTGAGCCACCCAGGCGCCCCTCACCACTGATTCTTAATAGAAGTCCCAATCTGGCCTAGCAGCAAGTCTCCCAGTGTCTGTATGCTCACTCAGAACCATCCCACCGAGAAAGTCTGGGATTGCTCTCCTTTGATAAGAAAAGTTTCTTTCTTTTTTTTTTTTATTTTATTTATTTATTTGTCAGAGAGGGCGAAAGAGCACAAGCAGGGGGAGCTGCAGGCAGAAGGAGAAGCAGGCTCCCCGCTGAACAGGGAGCCTGATGCGGGACTCGATCCCAGGGCCCCGGGATCATGACCTGAGCTGAAGGCAGACGCTTCACCGACTGAGCCACCCAGGCGTCCTGATGAGAAAAGTTTCTTTATACACCTGTGCAAGAATCCTAAAGTGGAGATTATAGAAATGTTTTCACCATCCGTGTCCTTGAGATGTCCCGTATTTTTTATTTCTTAGTGTTAAAGTGATGTTTCTAAAGCTTTCCTTTCTTAAAAGTATCTGTCTCGTGGAGTATCATTTGGGAATAGCGTGAAGAAAGCATGAGAGATAATTGCACACAGATTTGACCTGTGTCAATAATAGTTGAGTGATTCAACTTAATGTCACACTTCTCTCTTGAAAACATATTCTTTGCAAGTCACTGCATGTGCCACAGGATGAGTGTTCCGGAAGAGTTCACGGTCCCTGCGAGTTCAACCTTTTATAATTGTGACATATAATAATGTAGAACATAATGATGAGGATTTTTTCCCATACTTCGTTTTACTGTTTTGAACCATTTTCGTGCAATAATAGGTATGAACCGATGGCAGCTCTCTCCCCATTGGTAGCTCAGTCATGCCCCACATCCACTCTTAGGTGCTAAATGCCTTGGGTGGGACCATTTCAATGAGATAGCTACTGGATTGATAGAATATCCAATTCAACTGGAGTCAGCAAAAGGAATTTATTGGCCATTGTAACTGAAAACTCAAGGTCAGGAAGCTATTTCCCGTGTTTTAATCCTGTGCCTCAAACAATGTCATCAGGAGCCCATCTCTCTCTGATGATCTCTGCTCTGCCCAGGTGGGCTGGCTTCAGGATCGGGCAGGTTCTGTCCGCTTGGCAGCCCCGGAAGCTGAGTCTGACTTTCTCACAGTTATAAAAGAAAAGAGATCATCTCTTTCCCAATTGCTTCAATAAAAATCCCGAGATTCCTTTGGATTTGCTTGGCTTGAGTCACATTAACATCCCTGTATTAGTTAGCTAGGGCTGCCGTCACAAAGGACCATAGACTGGGTGGCTTTAACAACAGAAATGTTTCTTCTCACTGTTCTGGAGGCCGGGTGTCCAAAATCAAGGTGCCAGCAGGGTCCACCCCTTCTGCGGACTGTGAGGGAAAATCTATTATGTGCCTCTGTCCCAGTTTCGGGGAGCCTTGGCTGGTAGATTTTGTTCTGCCTGTGTCTTCTCATTGTCTTCCCTCTATTCATATTCCAGTGTCCAAATTTCCCCCTTTTGTAGATAGGAACCCCAGTCATATCGAATTGGGGTTCACCCTGATGACCTCATTTTACATTGATTTTTCTCTGAAAAGAATCTATCTCCAAATAAGAACACATTCTGAAGTACTAAGGGCTAGGATTTCAACCAGTCTTTTTTTTGGGGGGTGAACAATTCAACTCAGAACAATCCCTAGAGCAAACACTATGTTAAAGGGATAAAAGGCACTGATTTGTCAGTTCTGGGTCACGTGAGCATCCCCTAGAACAGGAGTAACCTCACCTCCATAAACCTAAGAGGTAAGAATAAGAAAGGGCTGGCTCTCCAGGGGAGAATCCGTCTACTCCACCAAAAGGAGAGGGAATCGATAGTGGGCATACAAAAACAATATTTATTACACCAAGTATCATTAAATCAAAATAAAAGCCAAAATCTTATGCATGTGCCTACATATGACCTACACATGGCCTATATACAAACAGCCAAATCAATTACCAAATAAGTGCAGGTACTGTGATATTATTAACATGGAATTAGAGCTGTCACATTTCTCTCCAGGAGGAGGAATCTCACATCTTAGCATCATTCTAATAAAGGGAAATCCCATTTGGCTCTTTAGATGCCAACATGGGAGAGAGGAAATCTAACAGAAAGAAGATAGTATCGGACACCTGGGTGGCTCAGTCGGTTGGGTGTCTGCCTTCAGCTCAGGTCATGATCCTGGAGTCCTGGGATCGAGTCCCGCCTCAGGTTCCCTGGAGCCTGCTTCTCCCTCTGCATCTGCATCTCTCTCTCTCTCTCTCTCTCTCATGAATAGTTAAATAAAATATTAAAAAAAGAAGATAATATTGACGACCCACTCCCATCAGTTTCCAAAGAACAAAGACTTCGCAGTTGTGGGGCCAGAGACATGGTACCACTTTTTGGCCAGTATCTGGCCAGGGATGAAGGCGGGAAGGACTGCCCATAAGGCAGGGATGCCAAATTCATACCAGGTGTCTTCCCATCCCCTCCTCTCTCATCCCAGAAAACATTAGGAATCAGTCAAGGCATTTATTCTCACTGAGCCTTGAAGGGGCTTGGTAGAATCAGGGTTGTCCTGTGTGTGTGTGTGTGTGTGTGTGTGTGTGTGTGTGTAGCTGTGTGACTGACACACCCAGGAGTTATTGTGTAGTACGCATCTTCGCACCCACAAATGGAAGCCCTGTGCATGTCCTTCTCCCATCAGCCTCCAGCCTTTACCACAATCAGAATGGGCTCAGGAAGTTCAAGCCACTTGCCCTCCCACTGAGTCTTCTGAGTTATCTGCCCTTAAAAGAGTTTCCTGACCTTATCTATCTTATGCCCATCTTTGCTCCTGGAAGCTTATTTTATATACATACAAATATGCACTCTTATATAGAGTGATATTTTAATATTATATAACAAATTCCTTGGCTCGGTATACCTCTCGTCTAAATGAGAAACTGTCTTCTCTATGTCGGGGAATGTCACCTCATATTTCTAAGTTTCCAGAGGCTCAGGAATGCATTTTCCTGACAATAGCTCAGGATACAGGCTGGTGTTTTGCCAGCTTGCTCACTGTTCATTTCTTTAATAGCATCGTGGTGAGAGTCTTTTCAGAACCCAGGGACTCCAGCCTCAACCCTTTCTATTAACTAAAAAACCCTGAATAACCCTCCATATGGTGCTGCCATGGCATTTGATAAATACCTTGCTGATTATTTATGTGGCTTTACGCTTATTTTGACAGGCTGATCACATTAGTCTGTATTGGCAACCAAACTTTTGTCACTGGGTTAAGTGATCTCCTGAATTTCTGCCACGGAAACTTGGGGAAAATGAGAATCAGGAACATACAATCTAAAACAAAAGCAGACAGCAGCCATTCTGAAAAGGAAGAAAAGGGACAAAACTCTATTAGAGCTCCTGGTGAATGTATTTGTACCTTCTATCAGCACGGCTCTTGACTGTAAACTGCTTCAACTACCAGGATCAATAAAGGGCAAGGCCTGGAGATAGTAATTATGCTAATTGGTAGTGACTAGAAAACAGGCAGGCTGCAGGATAAGCAGACAGCATCTCCAGAGAAACAGACACATTCGTTAGGGAGGGCAAGATGTGGTGCCCTCCATGAGGTTTTTCCTGTAATCAGTTCACTAAGAAATGCCAAAGGCACTGGTGAACATCATTTAGGTTCTTACCTCAGTACATTAAATCTTCTGAACAATAGCGAAGAAATAAAAGACTCAGCACCTGTCTTCAGGAAACTTATAGCTTAACTCACCCTACAACATTGCACAAGCACATGTGTGCCCACGCACACGCACACACGCACGTGCACACACATAAGCTGAAAGTCATTTTCACTGTAAAAGGCAAGAACTGAGAGCATAAATACCAGGGTGCTATCAAGAGACGAAGGGACCAAAGTCAGATGGGATGAACCACAGAAAGCCTCTTGTAGGCACCATGTGTAGAGAGAGGCTTCGACTAAAGAGAGGATGAAGGCATCTCAAGGCCTTTCTCTTGATAAAGGAACTTAAGAATTCTGACACAGAAGCTGCATTATAGTTGTAAAAAACATCTTATTAGATGTGGATGTAGATGTAAAAGCGCTCAAATGTCGTCTCCATGAATGTAACACAGATGCCATCTTGGAACCCGTTACTAAACCAGTTAATCAAAATGTATGGGTAGGTATCAAAAGAATAGATGAGCTGGTTAAAATTTTCAATTAATGATCCTGCCAGGCTGCTATGAGATTCTGAACTTCTTAATAAATCTTGACCAGTAAAATTGTACACACAATTTTCTTTGATCACTTGAATTATATTGAAGGCTCAAGTATTAATAAAGTCTAAATAAAACTTAGCTAAATGCATGAAAATTTAGAAAGACTATTGGAACCTCCTAGCCCTGTAAATATCAAATTCATTTCTCTTAATTCCATCTTCCAATCATTAGCTCCAGTTATGAAAGAATCCTGTCCCCAGAAATTAGACTACAGAATAGTAGGTAAAATTTTTCTATTATTTTTATTCCATGAAAGAGATGTAGGGAACCACAAATACTACCTATACCCCACAAATCACATTTTAGTGTTTAAGGAAAATTCTGACAGTTCTAAGTTAAATGGGTCAGATCCCAAGGATAAGATTCACCATAGGGCCCCACACTTCCATACATATCTTTTAAAAAGAACACATAAACAGCACAGCGATGTCGAACACGGCGTATTTTGGAACTGTGAATTCTGTGCGTTTGGTGTCCCATGAAGATGGGTGGTATATAGAAAGAGATCTGAACTGAAAGCTGTGTTAATGAACAAGTCATCTCCCCTCCAAGGGCTGACTGCAGCTTCCACTGTGCAAAAGAGGTGGGGTGGGCAGGTCTAGCGTGACCCGGATTATCTCCCAGAGTTTTAGAGTTCTAAACACTTCCCAGCAGATACTGGAAACGGGAAAGAAAAACATCTGTTCGCAGGGTTGCATAACTGCTACCAGCAGGGGGCAGCACTGCTTAGATAATCACTATTTTTGCCCTTCCTCCTTTAAGAAAACCCACAGGAAAAAAGGAATTTCATCCCTCAGTTCTTAGCAGCTCAATCACATTCTAGTGGGCTAAAGCCAAGGAATGCCCTTGGCCCAAAAGATTTGCATTTTCAAGGCACCAACACCTCCCCAATAGGTGTGCCTACAACTCACATTTCCTGCGGACACTTCAGTGATACTACTTATGGTTGATTTTCCTTTTTATCTTTGCCTTATCTTTATTTCCTATTTGTTCTTTGTTGGGGGAAGAACCATTTTATAAGGAAACTGAAAATTTAAGACACATAGGAAGCTTTTGTCAATCTTTCTCTCCCCAAAATAAAGTCTCCTATTTGAAGTAGCGTTTCAAATAGGGACTTGGGAGGCACTCTTCAAGAAGGCAACATGTCACGCAATGAAGAGCAGAGATGAAAATATATGGTGGAAGGAAATGACTCTTCTTTCGGAAAGCCATTAAGTGACCAGTGCTGCCCCCTGCCGCTGAAAGGAAATGAGGCCGGAACAATGGAGTTCCTTGTTCTCTGAATCGTGTTTTATTTTAATGATGTAAGTATTTATTGAAAAATTCAACTTGCTTAGAGCATAATACAAAACCGCATCTTCCGATTAATTCTTAAAGCTCGGATTTGATAGTAAGATTAATTTTAGCCTTATTTTCAAGAAAATTTAAAAATCACTAGAAAACATTTGCTCCATTTCGTAGGAATATATTACTTGGCAGTTAATTTTAATTCAGATTATATGATGGCTTTCATTCTGGTAAATCACGTACCCTTAAAATGTTTAATCTAAAATTAGAGACCATTTTCCATAAAACGAGAATGTTTGGGAGCTTGAACATCTAAACATATTACCTAAAAAGCAACAGGGGCTTGTCATTGGAGAACTATAGTCACTTATGTGAAAGCACCTCTATTCACTTCCTTCTTTTTTTTCACCTTTCCCTTCCTTGGGCACCATTCCTATATGTGATAATTTCAGGCAAGGTTGCATGATGTGAAAAACTGCTTTGAACTAGCTATACCAGGATTTATAACCCAACTCTGCCACTTATAATTGGCTTGACCTTGAATATATTACATAACCATATTGAGCCTATTTTTGTCATCTCTAATACAGGGACAAATTTGATACCTATCTTATGGGGTCGTTAAGAAAATTAGTTGAGAAAACATGTACAACTGAGAAGTAAACACTCAGTAATGGCAGGTAGGGGACTTTCCTCAAGGAAACCCATGATAGAAAGTCTCTAAGATGTCTGTCATTAATTCTTTCCCCCCTTATATGCACATGCTATTCCTCACATCAAGAGTCAGAGCCTAATTCTCCTCCTCTGAACCTGGACTGGTCTTACTGACGGGTTTGACTGGTAGAAAGCAGTGAATGTGACATTCTGGGACTTCCAAAACAAGGTCATAAGGAGTCTTGAGCTTCTAAGATGGCAAGTCTCTTGGATGCTTATTCCTGTGATGCTCTCTCTCAGAACCCAGCCACCAGGCCAAGAAGCCCAAGCTACATAGAGAGGCCAAATGTAGACATTCCAGCTGACAACCCAGCTGAGCTCCCAGTCAACAGCCAGCATCAACTGCAGGCCACACAATGGACCATCTTGGACATCTAGCGCATGGGGGCCTTTAGACCTCTCCAAATTCAGTCCTTATCTGACTGCAGCCATATGACCGATCCTGGACAAGAACTACCCAACTGAGCCCAGGAAATCCACTGAATTATGAAGGATAATCAAAAATTGTATTTCAAGCCACAAAATTTGGGGATGGTTTGTTATGCATGCAATGATAGAAAACTGGAAGAAAGCTACTGGGAATATTCCTATTTTAAAGAGCCGCTAGTCAAAACCCAGAGAAACAGCTGGGCGGGAGGGAATCTTATTATAAACATTTATCTGTAATTTACAATTGTGTTCCTCAAGTCACTGTGTCACAATTTCCAGAAAAGCTCAATTCAGTTTTTGAAGGGACATATGGGAATTCAATAAATATTGGTTGGATGAAAGAGGGAATGAGTGAATAAATGTTTTCTATCAGTCCTCTAGTAGAAAGTAGCTAATGACCAGTGGTCAATCAAGAAGTTTCATTAGGAATTTATTATTTTGAAGCCATAAGCTACATTCTAAGGAAGTTCAAGTCTTATAAATATCAAATAAAAGAACATTAGAAATAGTGATAATGTGCAAACTTGTTCTGCAGCAATGGGACAGACAGAACATGGATTCGAGATGAAAAAGTGCACTTGGGTCAGTAGAGTAAGGAAAAGTCTTTTGGGATTTGGGACCCACACTGGACCCAGAAGTTTGGGTGGACGACAGAATGGGTATTTTGAGAGGGAAGATGTCTCAGAGCCAGGGCTAAGAGGGGGAAGTACAATGGGTAAGGAATAGAGATTCTGTGTTGGAATTAATACTTTGAATGTGAATAAGTGCCCAATATACAGAATGAACACCAGTCAATAAGAGGCACAAAGCTGAACGTGATCAGTTGCCCCATCAGGACCATAAGAGACTATGAGGTCCCTTTGTTGGAAACTCAGTGTCGACCAGAGAGAAGGAGGTCAGGGAGTGAGCTGGGACGTGGGCTGAGAAGTCTGTCCCTTGAGCTTGGAAGTGTGTGGGATGACCTACATCTTGATCCCTTGACCTAAAATCTGCACCTGAGAGAACTGGAATGGGGAGGGGGGGCACTCACTCATGCCAAGGAGTGTCTCATAGTATGAGAATGGGGAACCACCATTCGTGGGTATTGCCATGGGCATTTTCAAAGTATCTTCATTATCACTGTTATCTCATTAAACCCTGTGAAGCTGGTAGAATAGAAAGCTCCAGTGTGGGTGTGGCCTGTCCAAGGTCACCTGACTAGTTGGTGGCCAGCCCAGACTCAGATCTTCTGCCTACAGGTTAGGTTCACACCAAACCCTCTGCCCTCTCCAGATTTTACTGTGCCTGGAGCCCACCAGTGTCTCCAAATGACCTTGTTTACAGCACAAAATAATGCTATGAGACTGTTCTTTAAAGCTATCTGAGAAATGGCATATCACTCTTTGTTAGAAATAATGATACTGATTGCTAGACCAAAATAGAGGATGTCTATCACTGAAATAATTCAAAAAGCTATTTTTGTGGGTCACATTCTATGTGATAAAAACTGTCATTTTAGTTGACTTTAAAGGACACATCCTTCTGTAAATCCATAGTGTGCTGTATTCTCGGCTGAACGTGACACCTTCCACAAAGAGTAAATAAATGACTCTGATTCAGAGTGGAGGGAGCACAGATAAATAAAGTTGACAGTTCACAGAAGAGGTCTTCATTACTAAATTATTTTGGGAGGTTTTGTAAGTCAGGAAAACTAATCTGCAACTAATGCTCCTTCGGTGCCACTTATCCTTTATTCATCTCCCCACAACGACTATGAAAGCACAAGCCCACAGAGTTTTACCTCCCCATCATCAATTACAAATATGTCCTTTTTTTCCTTTGTGTGTGAAATTGCATTTCTTATAAATTTCCCCTTGCCAGTGCCTTGTGAAATACACATCCCAGTTCCCGAGGCATCTGTCTGCCTTAGACAATGAGGGACACCCACCCTGTGGGTGCTCTTAGAGCCAGGCTGGCCCCAAGTGTGGTCCCACATGGGTGGGAGGGCAGGGAACCTGGGAGGCCACGTGCCTGGTCATGAAACTATCCTTCCACCTTCCATGCTATTGATCTGTAAAGGCTGCTTGGCTTGCAAGAAGCTGATGGCCACGGACACAAATCAAACCTGTCTCTCTTCTGCCTGGCCTCTAGAAAAACATCTTTATGAGCCTCTGTAGCAGTAAGGGTCAGGGGTCTGCTGCAGCCTGGGGGCAGGCGGGCTGGCGTGCATGGCGGGGGTAGGCAGGAGCCATTTCTGCATGCCCCCTGGAGACTAGTTCCCAGCGAGAAGACCTTCATGCTTGGGGCCAGCAGCTCAGAACCTAGTCACTGCACATGACTCAAAGATCTGAAAGGATTGTGTCTTTCCTGTCCACCTTTGCCAGATGGCATGGATAGTTGATGTTTATGGAGAGATTTTTATTTTGAAATCTAAGAGACCATCTGAGCAAGTCTACAGTAATGCTTACAACAAAATGGACTTAAACATAACCACTTAAACTAATTTTAAACGTTGGTAGCTGCATAGTTAGATGATCGGGAAGAAAGACATAGCCTATGAAGGCCATCCGTATTTTCTCTTTTTATTCTCATGCATGGCTCCACGTAAGTACTCCTGGTAGAAAAACCTATGCAATTTGCTTCCCCTTATAAATTGTGTGTGCCGAATAGAAATAGCTTAATGGAGTACAAATCAGATCGCTCCTGTCCTATTTAACTACTTGTGTTTGGTTTTGTTGTGTTTTAATAATTCCAGAAAGGGCACAGCTAACACTTGACATAACATTTTTATGTAACACTTGTGCTTCCTCAACCAGAATGAGTCTTTTGAATTTACTAGGAACTAAAAACATTATCAACTATTTGATCAGGTTATGCTTAAAAGAACACAAATTCACCAACATTCAGATTACTCAAAGCCCTAGTTTTCTGGGAGATCAATATAGAGGTATTTTTAGGCTCAGTGCATAGAAATGGCTTACCTTTACACCCTTTTCTACTGTATGAGAAAAAAATGTAGTTGGATTTCTTAGTGTTCTCTAAATTGGGGGGGTACTGTTAAAGAGACAGAGGATAAGCCTTGGTAGATGTTGGCTATTGCGTTTGAAAGGAGGGGGTGGTGTCCCTTCATGAGAGTTGAAGTTAGGGCCAGACCTGGGATTCTGCCTCTGATGTGCAGGGTGAGGAATTCCTGTCACCTCCATTGTCAGGTGACTGCAGGTGCCGCCGTGACTCCAAATCATGCTATGATTTCCAAATCAACCCCCCAGCCTTACCCTAGACACAGAGGGAGCAACTGAATTTGGCATTAGCCCCATGCTCACGGAGCTCCAACCTCAACTAGATGGTCTCACAGTTGCATCACACACCCAGTATCAGAAGCCATTCCCTTCCTTCTCTTGCCTCCAACTAGGACTGGACTTAGCACATCCTTTTAAATAACACCTTGCACCTTATATGGGAAAGATCTCATTTTCAGCTAGCTCAGTTTTAATACTTGCACACTAATGCTTCCAGGGACAATAGCCGAGTTCCCTACACTGGGCGCAGCAAAGTTGGAGATTGCAAATCCTCTCACTGGCTTGCGTGACTTTGATTTTAACTATACCAAAAAGACATTTTTTTCCCCTTGAATATTACCAGGTGTTGGGTTGAACTCAACATATCCAAGAAAATTGTAGCATTAGAATTTTCCAGCAATGAATACTAATATCTGATAAAAACAATATTTCCCACCTTCCCCCCAAGAATGACCTTTGGTGGTGGCAAGATGATCAATTTAAGGGGTTCTCTTTGTTATGGTTTAACTCCCCCCCCCGCCCACTCCATCCTAATTGCCTCTGCAATATGTCCTTCGGGTATCTATGGTACTTTAGCACAAAGTAAATAGTAGAAGGCCAAATAGGAATCAGAGTGAAGTTCAGAGGAAAGGAAGCATAAGACAGAATGCTAAAGCCTGATTTTAGTGTAGACTTTGCCAGAGAGATAAATGATGTCTTTGTGGCCCAAATATATTGAAACTTCAAGTAGTAGGCTAAGAAAATACACTGGGAATTGGAATGACATAATGAACTATTCTGCCTTAAATGTGTTATGAGAAGGTTCTGGAAAAGATGGGATAGCTACACGGCAAAGAAGAGGGAATTGGAGACTTCAAATCCTGACCACCACTATCTTTGATCATCAGAAACAGGGTTAGGGTGCAATGCAAAAAAAGCACTAGGATTATATCAGCACAAAATGGAACCAAATTGGACACTTGAAGATTCTATAAAATTGCTAAGAGTGGGTTACAAATTTGACATTGATCTGTTTGGCAACTATGGCCAAGAAACTTAGACCTTGTCACTGCTGCACATTTTGTCCTGCATTTTGTTTGACTTCTCGTACGGGTGGTTTTGATTCCAGCAAAATATTGTGAGATCATCAGAAACAAAAAGGCTTTCGAAACAAAAGGTGACTTATTTGAGTGATCATCTTAACCTCTCTTTCTTTAAGGGAGGGGTTAAGGAGAGAGAACAATACAGCTGAGAGATACTACCTGAAGGAACGCAGAGCAGGGACAGGCCCTGGCGCATCCATGCCTGGCAGGAGTGGCCCAGGAGACTGGCTGCCGTGTCTGTCCGAGGGCCTCATCCACATATAGATGGGGGTTGTCAGGTTCCAGAGACTTATTCTGCTCTTGATATTATGCCTTGTAATTTAGGTAGACTGCCATAGATGGGCCGTGATGCTCAGGACCCAGTGTCCCAGTACGCTGATTTTTTAGGCATGAACAACTGAGAGAGATTGTCTTCTCAATATTCCTTTTTCAGTGTCTTGAAATGAATCTACCGCTAGTTTTTTCTATCTTAAAGAGGTGTAATTCAGAGCAAAACATAAAGAAATATGAATTACTAAGAAAAGAAATATCAGCCAGATAGTATTAGATATCCATTCTCTTCTGGCCTTCAACCATTGTCAATCACTTTTTATTTAACCTTAGCAAAGCTTCTGTGCTTATATAAGATAAATCGATTAGACTTTCTAACCTACATGTAGTCGAGTCTTGTTTGTATCTTCTCAGTGGCTCTAGCACACAACAACTTTTACCAACTTTTTATCCAAGGGTCTCCTAGGTATTCTCTGTTCAGACACTTTTTTACCTCCTTATGAAAAAAAAATGTGGTTATTTACAACTTAGGAAAGAGCATCATGATGTAATGGAAAGGGCATGGATTTTGAAGCAAATCAAACTGGGTTTGAATCCTGGTTGAATATTTAAATGATCATGACCATGTTATTGAAACTTTCTGAGATTCTTTTTTCTTTTTTAAGATTTTTTTTATTTATTTAACAGAGAAAGAGAGCACAAATGGGGGGAAGGGGTGCAGAGGGAGAGGGAGAAGCAGACTCCCTACTGAGCAGGGAGCCCAAACTGGGGTCGATCCCAGGACCCTGAGATCACGACCTGAGTCGAAGGCAGATACTTGACCAACTGAGCCACCCAGGTGCCCACTTTCTAAGATTCTTAATCTATAAAAATGATATGAGACCATGCTTGGTTGTTGGACAATTAAATGAAGTAAGTAGTATATAAAACTCCCAGCACCTAGAGAGGTTGTCGTCTTCACTACCACATCAACCATCTCCACTCATTTCATTAGTACAACCACTGTCAAATGAGTGACCACGGGAAATCCAGGTAACACTCTGGACCTCAGCTTCCTCTTCAGCAAAACAAAGGTAACAATATCTACCTCACAGGGCTCTGAGGATAATGAAATAGAATCATGTGTAGAGAGCTAGGAGCATGGTGTGTAATTCAAAACTTGTCCCTCTTTTCCCTTCTTTTTTAGCAATAGCAGGGAACTCTCCAAGCCCTCATCATTCCCAAGCTAAAAGTTCCCTCTGATCCTGAGATTAGATTAGAGCCTGCGGGGTCACCATAGATGCACTCTAAGTTGGACCTAATGTCCAGATTTGTGTCCAGAAAAGATGCACACTCTACTACCAGTCTTGCCGGGTCTGAATCAGTCTTGAGGCCACAGAGGAAACAAGAAATGTGTGCAGCTCATGGATATTCCCCTGAGTGAGTCTCTCTCTTCCTTCAGGGACCCTTCCTGGCCAATGCCCAATACAATAAATACCCCTACACCTTTCCTCAGGCCTTGCCTGGGCGTCTTCTCTGTTTGCTCAGTGCTAAGAGGGTCTTTCCTCCTACTGCTACTTATCTCCTGGCCTTGCTCACTATTTCCTATTGAAAATGGACTATCTTCCCATGCATACTGGGATCTTATAGTGACCCCCAAGGGCAGCCTGATGCAGGACAAAATGCCCCTGACCACAACAGCTTGACAGTTCTCATGTCCTTATACTGCCGGGGAAACAGTAGATTAAAATGAAGACACAGTCTCAGCACATACGTTTTCTTCACCAGCAATGTGAACCATTCATTATCCTTCTTCTCTTGCTCTTGTGTTCTATGTACCTTCCTTCTGAAAAGCACAGGTTTCTCCTCTCTGTGTTTGTATGGCTTCCTAAGGTGGGAAGTAAATGCTTCCTACCAGCTTTTGGTGCTCACTTAAGGTTCAGTGTGTTTACCGTGTTCACCCATTGATGGATCATTTAGGGAAAACCAAGGAATATCCCATTTTATCTTGTCAGATAGGGTCCAATGTGCATGGCAGGGCCTATGACTATTTTTCCATTTTTATTTTTTAGCTGCATCTGTCAGTGGCCCCAGAAACTATTTGGAAATGGACATAGGCATTATGTACAATAAATTTCGGGAATGGCTACACTTGACATTGGGAGAAAAAGGCCAGATTGAGTTATGGGGTGAGTACGTCATGCTCATCATCTTAGGGGGCCTATGATAATTGATCCTAAATGGATCTTTTTCTCTGCCATAGAATTTTATTTGGTCAGGATGTGCTCTCTATCTTTTATGGTCCAAAAGCTAAAATTGCAATGAACATGATAACTACTTCTAATTCGGAAATCTCACCATCTGTTGTGCCAACCAATGTCACTTAACCCTGCAGAGTCAGAAAACAACAGCAGTAGATTGCGCATCCTGGAGCCCCGCCATGAGGGTCAAGGTGATGCTCAAGGAGCAAAGGCTTCCAAGTGACCTTGAGTCCAGGCGTAAAGTTACACACAACACTATCTCATTGTCTACTTGTAAGTCCAGGGACGTGACTCTACCTGCTTATATAGAAAAAAATTTTTGACGAGTTGATGTTTGCCCTCAGAATGAGTAGTTGATATGAATCCGTGTCCTCAAACTCAAATGAGAACTAAATGTAACTTGATTTATACTTCCTTTATAGCAACTCTGAGCCCCCCATGCATTTTATTTTTGTCATTGTTAGACTCTCCTCTCCTTCCTGGGGCTGCACCAGATTCAGGAAGGGTTATATGGTGTCCAGAAAGGCAAGGGGCCTTGGCTGTGGGGTCTGTCACGGTCTCACCAACACCCACTGCCCAAGCCCCCAGTGGGTTTTGACAGCCAACAGTTCTCAGCTGCTTCCACGCCCGCCCTCTGGAGGCATGGGGATCTTTGTGGAAGCTCTGAGCCCCAGTCCTGCAGTTTCTCCTCCCTGGACACATCACAACTCTTCCTCCCAAGGAGTCCTCTGCCACCCCAGGGCAGAACCAGGGAGCCACCCTTCCCTGGGACCTCAGGACCTGTCCCTGCCTCCAGAGCAGGAAAAGCTCTTCCTCATATGAATGCACCACCACACTTCACGGTGACCCATTTCTCAAAGACATTCTGCTCCTCTCTTCAAATTCTATCTTCCTTTTAGGAATCAGGCTTTTAGAAAACAAAAGCCAGGAAATCTCGCTGGCTAGTTCTGGCTTCTGCCACCCTAAGGCAATGAGGCACAGAGGCACAGAGGGAAAGAGGAAAGATACAGAAAGGGAGAAGGAAGAAAACCCTCAATTAAAACCACCAGGCATTTGTTAGTAACGTGGATGGTAGCCGTCAACACAGCACTGCATTCCTTATGAGGGTCTAACCTTTTCTTCAGGAACTATCAGGACCACTGTACGAAGAGAAGGAAACTGGGTCCTTGACTTCCTGCGTTTGTGCAAGGGAGTGTGGGGGAGTGAAGGTGTATTTTCTTTTCTTTTCTTTTCTTTTCTTTAAGATTTTATTTATTTATTTGACAGAGAGAGGCACAGCGAGAGAGGGAACACAGCAGGGGGAGTGGGAGAGGGAGAGGCAGGCTTCCCGCTGAGCAGGGAGCCCGATGCGGGGCTCAATCCCAGAACCCTGGGATCATGACCTCAGCGAAGGCAGATGCTTAACGACTGAGCCACCCAGGCGCCCCGTGAAGGTGTATTTTCAAGACATCACCAGTTCATCCTCTACAGATTACCCTTAATATCATTTTAATTTGTTGGAAAAGGTAAACCAATTCTGTCTCCTCCTTTTCTTCTTGTAAATCATTTGTGAATGAGTAAAAATCACGAAAACCCAAAAAGGCTCTCTTAACTGCTCTCTGTGAAAAAGATGACCAGAGTTTGCCTGTGGCATCAATTTTGTGATCCAGTGACATTAGATGAGTCCGTCAGAGGCCAAAAGGGGCTGAACTTGTGTCCCTCAATTTAAGAAAACACAGTCTGTAAAACCTCACGCTTGCAAAACATTGATGTGGCAGATGGTTTTAAAGCAAAAGCTGTTTTCCCCTTCACAAGTAGAGGTGCCAAGGATTCCTTTAAGTATCAAGATGTCCTTGAATTTTTTAGAAATATGATCTAATTTAGAATCATGGGTTCATGTAGTTTTTCAAAAGCCTATCTATTTCGTAAAGATACGTACATCCATCCTCAGTCAAGTGAACGGTAAGCCAGAGAAAACATGAGATTTCACCAATGGGGAAAAAAAACTCCCTGCCAGATTCGAATAGTTGTTTCAGATGTTTGGGCAGTTGCACAATACTTGAATGACTCACCCCGTCCACAAACACAGTTAGAGGTGGACCGGGCCATGAGGCAAGACCCGCAAAACAGGTTTTGATGGCGCAGTGGTGCTTGGGGGCGGTTACACTAAGTGTAGCCCTCCTCGGCTTCCAGGGAGGAAAAGTAAACAAGCACTCCAAATGGTCCCCCAACAGAACCCTCTTTCTCCTTCTGAATAGTTACTATTCTGTGGCCAATTTTTTTTTTTTTTAATTTCCCCAGGTCTCTTGGTTCGTAAATATTTGTTTTTGTACATTTAAGCAGTTACTCTGACAAGATTGATCCTAATCTTGGGCACCAAGGAAATGGAGAAAATGTACCAGATGTAAATAATTGCTTTCCTGGGTAAAATGATATAAATCTAAGCATTTTAGAAAGCTCTCCCCATATTAAAAAGAGGGGGAAAAACATCTCCAGGCAAGAGAAGAACTGGAAAAGTGGTATATTTTGTGCTGGAACAACATGGTGTTGGTTTTTGATGTTCCACACCAGGCTTTGGAGGTAAAGCTCAGCTGTTGACCACAGTTATGTTTTACTGTAAAGGGCCACCACTCACTAAATCCTATGTAATTAGAAACTCCCAGAGAAGGTAATGTCATTAGAATACCCAGGGGAAGGTTTATCAAAGGATACAAAGTTTGTGCATTTGAGTTTTGCTTTTCATCATAAGCTTTGACAGCTTCATCAGATCTAAATATCTGATGTCTTGAATGTGTAAAGGTCATAAGACCACAGAAAGAAATGACCACAATTCTTCCAGGTCTCTACTCTGGGATTTTATTTAGACTCTACTTTTCCTTTATCCTTTAGCTTGCATGCATGGTAGGTCTGGGGTGTTAGACTTCTCTCCTTACAGATATGTTTCTTTTGCATGGTCATTCAAGTAATCAGTATTAATGAAGATGGGAATGTTTGATGTCTAAGTTATGCCTATAATTTTAAGTAAGGGTATTTTAAGGAAGTTATTTCTTCTCCTGTCTCTTTTAAGAAAAAAATGAGAAAATTTGAAGCCTATATATCTTTGTGCAGCTGTTTAAGATCAAAGTTTACCTGTTCTAACAGAGCACACAGAGGATGGATCATTTAGTCGCTTTCTTTGGTTAATTTCACCCACAAGAATGCCAAAAGTTGTCTCCCTGAACTTGCCACCTCATACTTGCATTTCAGATGTCCACTCTTGTGTTACTGTGCACACCTTCAAGTGAGCTGGGAGATTTATAATTACCCGAATCTTCCATGAAAGAAAAATGCCAGAAGTTACCTACACCACCCCCTGTAGGATTGTTCTTGGCATGGGGACTGAGGTGTGGTGAATTTGTGCACGGCAGTGTGAGTTGTCATGTGTTAGTTAAGTGGCAGTAATGCTAGGGGGTACTTTTCTTCTTGGAGTTATGTTATTAACTCCTTGAATGAAACATATCTTGGTTTTGAATCATAACCATGGGAAATGCCCACACCCATCTCACCTTAACATATGTAAATTCCATTTCTCCCAAGACTCTCAGCTATGAGAGAATGCAACCGTCAGTATTATGAAAGTAGCTCGGCTGAAATGGTTGCTTCCCTGTGCTCTGTCACTTGAGCAGTTCAAGTGACACCTTTGACAAGGCAGAGCAAGAAATTTATCCCTTCAATATGGAGCCTTTTGCAAGGGAGGCTGAGTTTTGGAGCAAACTAATGGTGAGTTGAATGAAGTATTTAAATATCAAGGGCATCGTACTGGGCATTTTCCTTGTAGCTTTTCATAAAATTAAGAGGAATGTATAATCAAAGGATGTAGTCTTGTTCATTGTTTTAAAGTGAAACATGCCTTCTATATACCAAATGGTATTAGTGATAAATGACTGTGGGCAAATTGTTTGGGTATAAATGTTTCTAATTTTATCGATGAGCCGTACTGAACAGCTTGTGAGCATACAAGACGTTACCTCATTGAAGCAACACGACTCACTGACAGAAAGAAACTGTGAAGTCAAGCTAGGTTTGTAACACAAATGAAGAATTTCTTGGAACTCTGTGTTGGATTGTTACTTTTGATTTTCTTTAAATGTAGCTCTTTTAAGATTTTATATAGACACAGGTATGTGAATACATATATAATAATTATGATATGTATTATGATCAGAAGAGCATGATTAAGGAGCATACTAGTGTCTAAAACTAATTTTTATGATTTTTGACCTGGACATATTCAGACCTGCTGTTTCCCTTTATGTTACAAAGAACTACTGAGTTTACTCCACATGAATTGGTCAAGTCCTGAGAGCCTCACAGAATGGTCCAGATTCCCCAGCCTCAGTTGACTCTGACTAATCATCTCATTTTAAAGTTGAATAAACTGAAGTTCCCCTTACTTGAACAACGCAGAGTTGGGATACAAGATCACAGACTCCAACCACAGCCCAGTGCTTTTTCAGTTAGAATATCTCCTGTCCCACGGTATAACTTTTCATTTTGTTTTCTCCTTTCTAATATAAAATTGAACTTCATTGGAAATAGAAGATTCTGTCACAACCGTAGGCAATTTGTAGATTGGATGGTATAAGATATTCTCTTCTGGTGGAAGCAATGTGACCCATCTGTCTTTTCTATGGAAGTATGACCTATGTTACCTTCTTTTATGGCATGAAGTTGACTTCAAGAGCAAATTAAAACATTGGATTCTAAAGTAATCACTTCTATTTATTAAAGAATGCTCATCATCCCTGATGGTCTTAGCTTTTAATGTTATATCTAAGATGGCAAGTCATATTATATACTTTTGGAGAAAGGGGGGTAGAAAATACTGTACTGTCCCCAGGCCTAACTAAAAAAGCACAATTTTCAGATGAATATTCAAGCTTTTCAGACATCGACCTTTGTTTATCCAAGTCGTTCATTCATTTATTTAGCAAGCGTATCGACCAGTTGTATTCTGGAAACTGAACCATTTCTATGCTCTTGTGATATTTAGATTTTTAAAAATTCCTTTGTTTTTATTAGGAGCTCACTTTTGACAAACTATGGAAAAATAAAAGGAATTTTTTTCCTGCCTGCCCTCTGGGCAAAAAGGAAGGTCTGTGCTCCTGGGGGCTGAGAGCTGATGTTGCACAGGTCTGACTGGCTCCAGAGTCCTAAGACAGCCCCCAGAGCCCCGGCAGAAGCTGGAGCGCAGGAAGTACACCATGAGATGAGATGAAGGCATTGGTCCTCACCCCTTAGACACCCCCAACCCCCTCCGCAAGCAGATTCCCAGTCACAGGAGAGAATATCAGAATTGTAAGGTAAACAGCTATCATGCAAACTCAAGTTAGCTTGTCGTTCTGTTAAACCTTGATTACCCAAACTGCCATTTTGAAAATTCTCTCCTCGTTTGGCATTTCTTCAGTCCCTGGCTCTGTCTCTGCCACTACACGTTGTCACCCATTCCCTTGGCAGGTCAGTGGCCACTTACCCCCAGGGCAGTGGCCTCAGAGACCGCCATAGGTTGCTGGCAGCAACTCAGCAATCTCTCATGGGCTCCTTCCAGCCTGCGCCATGGAGAAATTACCCGCCAGCTCAGACACCCAGGGGCAGGCCTGGCCCAGGGCAGGAGGAACTGAAATTCGTTACAGTCCATAGCCGCTCCAGAGATGGGGTGAATCAAAAGAAATGGAGTTTTGAAAAGGCTGGTTTATTTCCAGGGTCTTTCTATCGTACTTAACACGCCCAGCCTCTCTCCTGGTCAGCAGGTTGTTATCTTAACTGCACAGATGGTAAGACATAGAGATTTAATGATGGGCTTGGTACTGTTAGTGAGCAGGGTGGAAGTGAGAAATATAAGCCTCTGCTGGCAGAAGCTGGCAACGTCATACATAATGGGGGATGTTCTGTCTCTGCCTTCTCTGCCCGGAGGACCAGAATAACTCCCTCATCCAGAGTTCACCGGTTGCTCTTTGTTTTTAGTGCATCTGAGCACTCTTGCAGAATGCTTGTGTGGCTTAGATGTTCACTTCCGTGCTGGACGTAACTGGATAATGCTTCTCTCAAGTTCAAATTCACGAAGCTCAAATTCAGGAGTTGCCTCCAAGTGCAGCTTCAAATCCCCAAGGCTGTGTGCTGTTCAAGGACAGCTGATGGATCAAGTCCCTGCCCAGCACACAACCTAGCACAACAGTTAACAGTTACACAGGCTCGTTTCAACAAGGACGGACTACATACAAGGATGCACTTGGCATTAGATGCAATGTACAGTGGGCAACAGCCAGCAGTGGGCATGATTTTGGGGAAGTGGACAGTGGTAACTGGTTAGGTAGTCCTGAGTGATTATCACCACCTGAGAGACCCAAACCATCTTTTTTTTTTTTTCCAAGCCTAAAACCCTCATTTGCCCCCATCCGCTTTCTCCACATGAGCTCATCTGAACAAAGCATCAAGCAAGTGCTCACTGAGTTCAGCCTCTGTACTAACTCCATTGTTTCTGCAGAGACAACAGAGGCAGAAGACATGCTCTTGATTCGTGAAGGTCAAAATATAATTAAGAGACAAGATATACATACATGAAACAATTAGAGGACAAAAGAATATGTGGTTGAGTGGCAGGGTGCATGGTTCAGACATTAAATGGAATAGTGTTTCTGAAGTGACAATTGTCAAAGAAGGCTTCATTAGGGAAATGATCATGAAGGACGATTGGATTTGAAAAGGAGAGGGGCAACCACATGAAGGGGATGGTGTTCAGTAAATGACAGGAGACAGAAACAGCCCTGGGGGTGGAACAGGACTGTTTTGAACAGGAAATGCATGTGAGGGACTGAGGAGGGAGAAAGTTGATCAGATCCTGGAGAGACTGGAAGCCCAGCCAAGGAGTTTGGACCTGGTAGGAAATGGGAGCCATGCAAGGTCTTGGAATAATGGAACAGCATGATAAAAGCAGTGTGTAAGGAAAACTATTCTATCCAGGTACGTCAGATTCTGAAGATTCTGGAGGCCAGTTAGGAAGCTATTGTTACCGGACCTAAACAGGAGATGACAGTGGTCCCATATTAGATTGGTACAAACAGAATAGGGACAAAGAAGCATATTTCTAAGGGAAAATATGAAACACTCATTGATGACTGGGATCCTGTACTGTGCAAACTATGGCTATCTTGTGTAGGTGACAGTCTGTCTTTGCTCAGAATAAAAGAGAAGTCCAACACTTCTCCTTAGATCTACTCCTAAAGCCAGCAAACCTTTCTCGTGCCTCCTTCCCTGTTCCCTGAGTTAACCAAACGCTCTCTAGAAAATTCTCCAAAACACCAGTACCCATCCTGACAGTTCAGGCCAAAGCTTCTCTTCCAAGCAACACTCCTGCCACGGAGAACACTCTCCTCCCTCAGAGCTACCCCTCTCTCACAGCCAGTTCATGACATTGAGGTATGTTTCCTCGGTTCTCCTTCTTAGCTGTTGTCAAATGTGAAATACCTTTCTTCTGTCTCCCTCACTGTCTTAGTTTTATTTCTAGTTAGTTTCGTCCTCACATCTGTCCCCTCTCTGGCTTTATTCACATCAATTTGCCCAGTGATACCTGGTTCCTTGGCAGTACACTTCAGTGTGAGATGATCAACTTTGCCCTGCATAGACATAGTTGTATTTAACCTAAAGTCTCTCCTACCAACAGGGAAAAGAGGTACACAGTTCACCTGATAGTATGAAAGAGGAAAAAGTTAGAAAAGTGAAGAAAATCAAGGGGTTGCATGTTTTGACTGACAAATCCCAGATAGATTTCAAGGGAAATTTTGAATCATAGAAGGTGAAGAACTTTAAGAGATTACACACGTGTTCTATTTGACCTGCAGAGTATTTTTTAAGTTGTTTTCTTTTCATCTTTGAGCCAATATTTAAAATTCAGAAGATTTGACACAACAATCCAGAAACATGTTTCCTTGAAAAAAAGAATCAGAGAGGGGTGCCTGGGTGGCTCAGTTGGTTAAGCGACTGCCTTCGGCTCAGGTCATGATCCTGGAGTCCCGGGATCGAGTCCTGCATCGGGCTCCCTGCTCGGCAGGGAGTCTGCTTCGTCCTCTGACCCTATCCCCTCTCATGTGTTCTCTCTCTCTCATTCTCTCTCTCTCAAATAAATAAATAAAATCTTTAAAAAAAAAAAAAGAATCAGAGGATGTGGCAATAATCAGCTGGAGCTGAGTATCGCCATCCCCTGTAGATGCGGCATGCATTCTCTTCCTCAGCTACATTTTTGCATACTTATTAGGACCTGTGGACGTTTGAGTTTTGAGTTCGTGACCCAACTGATTTCTTGTTTTATAGAAAAGAGAAAGTGAGGCACAGAGAGGTTGAAGAACTTTTCCAATATTATCCAAGAGGTTAGTAGAAGTATAGGGATTACAACTGAGCTTTGCTAGGACTCCTTGACCCTCTTTTTTCTGCCTTTTGGGACCATAGTTGTTTCCTAAATACAAGACCAGAAAGGTTGACAAGCTGGAGGAAGACAAAGGCTTGCACGTGGGAATATGCTCATCAGCCAAAAGGGACACTGAACAGGAGTTCCTGAGAGCAGGAATCGGGGGAAATCGAGAATAATAGTATTTCTCTACCACGACCTTGGATGTAATTTTATTTTACTCTATTGTACTTGCTACTTATAATTCCAAGAAGTAACATATTTCGTAGTTAGCTTTTCCCCTTTATTACGATCTCTTTACTTTAAAAAAAAAAAAAAAGAGTGCAGTTGAAAACATGGCAGTTGTGATAGAACATTGTAAACGTTCGTATTGAAAATGTCCCAAATTTCTAAATGAAACTTACTGATAAAAACTATTTGTGTGTATCTTCCTGTCTGCTTTCCTGAGTTCATTTCATGTCCTTAGACCTCTGGCCTGCCCCTGTAGAGTCTCCGTCTTGAATATGTTAAAATGACATTGGCACTTGGCGAGAAGCTAGCAGGCTCCCGCAGACTCAGCGGGGCTGTGATCTCCGCAGGCTCACGGGGCCGGCGGGAGGGGGCTGCGATCATCCTGCTTATCATTATTAATGTGGCTTCAGCGACCTCTGATGCGTTTCTGTCCAGTGCGATTCTGGATGCCATTCAGAAAACACCTGCTGTAATCTTTGCGAGAAATCTGGGTGTGTGCCAAGGCCGGGGGACTGGTGTCGCTCCTGAACAACGTGAAGGTCAACCTCTTGGCTCTCCTTTGGTGGTTATTTTCATGAAAGTCAGAATTCTTTATTGAGTGAATTTTAATACAGACCCAGCACAGACTGGCATTTCTACTTCTTGCAGAGTAACATTTGAAATCGCCTTTTATCTGAAATGGCAGATGAGTGGAGATTTGCAGGGTATTTGGAATTGGGAGATGCATAGCAAACAGAGATTCTTTGTGTTCTCTGAAATACAGGAAAGCTTAAAATTAACGTTGGGTCTCTACTTTCACTACTTCACCCTCATCCTCCTCAAAGGATCTGTGCCTCTGTAATTGCTTCCTTTTCTTTTGGGGAGGGGCCTTTCTTCCTTCCTCCCCCAAACCCTTGAAGCCTTTGGCTGATGTAACAGGATCACTTCCCTACATAGGTGAGGATGTTTCTACACTACCATTTATGCTATTGTTTTCAATACAGGTCCTACATTTCTATCTACTATGTGCATATGTGAGCCGTAAATGAGAGACAAAAACTCTGTAGAGGTGTTTGACACCGAGTCCACAGAAGTTTCCATACATAAGAGTTCATCTGATCCGAGGCCACCTTGATAAAGTGTGATCTAATTGATACGATAAATTGACTAATGACAATAATACCCAACATATGTTACATGGTTCCTAGGTGTCAGAAACTACGCTACGTATTTCGTGGATATTATCTAATTTAACCTTCATAGTTGTCCCTATATCCCGCTAAATGAATGCAGTAATAGTCTGTGTGAGTAAAGGTTGGGTTTTAGGCACAGAGTATAAGAGAGGTCCCAGCAAACTGAAGAACATGGCAAAGTGGGTGCGGGGCCAGCTAGAGAGGGAAGAGATTCTGGAACCTGAGCCTAGAGCAGAGTCTCCCTGAAGGCCAGTGAAAGGACAGATTGCTGGACCCACCACTGTGTGCCTCCTCGAGAGTTTCTGATCTGGGGGTCTAAGGCGGGACCCCCAAACTTGCATTTGTAACAAGTTGCCCGGTGATGGCAGGGCTGCTGGTCCAGGGAGCCCAGCTGGGCTAGAGCTCAAAACCATACCTAGCACGGGGAGAGCAGGTCACATCCCCCAGAATGTTTACCCTGGAGAAGACACTGCTCTGGGCTGCACAAAAGCCTCTTGCCGCCCATTCAAGGGCTGGAAGATATAAGTGATAGCAAGGGTTCCACCAGCGACGCTGGCTGTGACCTTGGCCAGTGGGTGTGGGTTGAGACAAACAGAGGTGGAGAGTAAGGGAGAACAGATGGGGGGCGCCACCTGCAGAGGCAGCAAATCAAGGACCCCGGGAGGGGCCCAAGCAGAGGAGGGTGAAGGGTTTCTCAGTAAGGATTACAAACTGGGGGCCCAAGGCTGAATGCAGCCTGCAGACATGTCCGCAGCGAGCGTCCAGGGCCAGCAAGGGTTTCCTTTGAATGTGACAAGAGGCAGATAGCCTCTGGTCCCCCCCAGTCCCTACCCCCTCTCCGTCCCCCTGAGTCATCCACTTGCACTCACCGGCCTGGCCGCAGGTGGCCCGGATCCTAAGGCCACTGGCTAAAAGGTGACTCAGCAGCAGTGAAGTGCTGGATTAGGTATTTTTTGAAATAATCTGTCATCCAAACTCTAAAGAAGGAGAGGAAGGTCACTAGGTACGTCGATCCCCCGTTTGTTCGCCTGTAGGCACTGCACACGGAGAGGGAGGCCTCACGACAAGCTGCCGTGTGGAAGCCGGTTCTCACATCACCAGGCAAGGTGGTGTTCCCTGGTGGGGCTCTCTCTGTCACTGCCCCATGCTCCCTCCCCAGTTTCTGCCTCCAGCGGCTTCCTCTGCTTCCACCTTATAGAGCTGACCACAGTGGCCCAAGAACCTAAATGGGAAAATACCGAAGAACTCTGGCTGAGCCCACCCGTCCCCGCCCTCCTTGCGGACGCCCCCCTCGGTCTAGCCGCCCTGAGTCCGGTGGGCTGTTCCCCTGCTGCGAGGCCAGGGGCCTCCTGGAGCCTGGGTACCAGACAGTGAGAAGGCGTGGAAAGACCCAGCCACGGAAGGAAGAGAAAGGAGAGGGAAGAGTTGGGGGTTGATTACAAAACAACCAGCACCAAAAAGGGTGGATTCTCAGGAGGGAAAGCTTATATGAGAAGTTCCAGGGCGGGCGCCTGTGTGGCTCAGTCGGTTAAGCGTCTGCCTTCTCTCTTCAGCTCAGGTCATGATCCCAGGGTCCTGGGGTCGAGCCCTGCTCCGCGGGGAGTCTGCTTCTCTCTCTGCCTGCCGCTCCCCCTGCTTGTGTGCTCTGTCTCTGACAAATAAATAAAATCTTTAAAAAGAAGAAAAGTTTCCAGGGCAAGGAAAAGAAAAAGGGCCATAGCGAAGAGAAGTAACGAGACCAAATTAAGAAATGGAAGACCTAGGTAAATTGTTAGAATAAATTTTCAGTGACAGACACATTGTCCTTGAGACATTTGAAAAGAAAACCAGAGAGAGCTAGAAGGACACCCCAACTCTAAGGATCTGATTACGGCTTTTCCGTCTTTCCCACCTCTGCCTCTGGACTGGGTTGCTAAGTTGTTTGCTTTACATTCCCTGGGCAAGCACACTGCTTTCCCGGTGATGAGAGTCTGAGGTTGGGGCTGCCATCGCGGTAGCAGAGCTAACAGCCTATGCCCCCTTCCTTGGGCCATCTTTCCATTCTCATCTCTCTCTCTCTCTTCCCTCCCTCCCTGACTTCCTACAAATAAGGGGGAGACCTCTGGCGCAAATTCCAGTAATAACGTTGGCAGGTGAATTTTGCACATACAAAGTGAGTCACTTTCTCATAACTGAGATCAGAGGCTATATCCCTCCCAAGAGAAAAAACACTTATATTGACGTGTTTATGTTTTGAAATAATAATATTTGTCCATGTGAAAATATGTGCGATTCCTTTCTGCCACGCCATATGGCTGATTACTATTCATAATCCAAACAGTAGCAGCTGCTGCAGAATTTCGAGAATGACTTTCCTTGAAGTAAAAACAGGCAAACTATCGGATGCCGTATATGGTTTCCACAGTGTCACTAGTGATTCACCAGAAACCTACATACGGGTCCCTTTCAATTAATCCAGTACGGTCTTTATGAATAGGTCAGCAGTTCATTTTTCCAGCTACTTTTATTCTCTCTCTCTCATCCAACCCTACCCCCTCTCAACCTGCACCCCCCACCCCCCGAGGCCAGTCTACCTTGGGAACGTGGACGCACAATAGCCAAAACCGTTGGCCACAGAAGTTCTCAGTTTGGTTGTTGTTGACTGATGACAGCGGCCAGAAAACAAATTGCAGGGCATTTTTGCCCTGGTTCGCCCTGTGGCTTCCGACACTGCTGAACCACATTATATATTTGTGGTTAATCAGACACAGGGAGGCACTGAGGCAGTTAATGATCCCCTCTCGGGCCTACTTGGCCCAACTCTGAGGTAATGGAAAATGTAGAGTAGCACTTTCTCCAGACCCATTTGAATGTGGTTAACAGAAACCCTTGACGTTTAAGAAGGAAGTGATTTGCAGAATAGGCGCCGGTCACTACTGTAGAAACCACCACAATCCATGGTACAAAATAGCCTTAATTTCATAGAGAAGTATCTGCAAGACGTCCTTCTATCATTGCATCTCGTCATTCTGAGTCCTAGTCCCCCGAAGAGCTGGGTGCTTTAGAAAATCAAAACACCAGACGCCTGGGTGGCTCAGTCGGTTAAGCATCTGCCTTCGGCTCAGGTCATGATCCCAGGGTCCTGGGATCCACTCCCGCATTGGGCTCCCTGCTCAGCAGGGAGTCTGTTTCTCCCTCTCTTCTGCTGCTCCCCCTGCTTGTGTGCTCTCTCTCTGACAAATAAATAAATAAATAAAATCTTAAAAAAAAATTCAAAACACTTTTTTCTTTTTCCATTAATGTATCCAAAACATTCCTCATGCTGATTCTACGCATCACAATGGTAAACATCCAGACTATTTAGCAAAAAAAAAAAAAAAACAATTCCTGACCTAATGTACAAAAACTTGTGCCTATGATAGAAGTGTATTTAGATAATTTTCTGCTTCTGTTGGTTTAATCTTATTTAATACCCTGTGTTTGTGTGATGTATCATAGTTTTCAGGGTGTTTTCATATAAATTATTAGTAATTGAGACTTCTTGCCCCCCCCCCCCCCCCGAGAAGACTGTCAGGTGATCCAAATCAATGGACGATCATGAGACTGGGATATTATCTCTGGCGCGGATGCATTGTCCTGTTCTCCCCACAATGGGTATCGCTAATTTCCAACGTGTTTCCGTTGTCTTCCTGCAGCCGTTTGTCTTTTTCAGGTGTCTACTGGTCAATCCTCTAAGTACCTGCTGCTTTTATCACAAGTTATAATAGGGTGATTTATCAATGTCGTTCTCCTCACTGGCCACGAGAGAGCAACTACACAATATTATAGAATTGGTCTGCAAACTTGGCCTTTAACCACAGTTTCTGATTTGAAATGGCCTGTATACCTCTGTCATCCCAGAGCTTGTCAAGAGGTCTCTGAGTCAGCCTTAACTTGGCCAGCCTTTGTTTTCAGGGGGCATTAGGTGATTGTTTCATAAATTTCTCTTTTCCAAAAGGAGTATCGACATTTCCAAGTTACTTCTCATGTTTAGGAGCTGTGTGTGAATGCGTGTGTCTGCTGCTCATGCCTGTGTTTCTTATCGTTAATCAGCCTGACTCAGGCTAAATACGTGATTGCCCTATAGCCCTGTAATGTGACTTCAGGACTCAATAGTCCCAGTAGGTTGTTCTAATAGCCGATGACTGAAATCCTCTACTGGTCCATCCTCACCTGTCCCCAGTTCCCAGAAAATCTTTGCTCTGAAAGCTCAGCCCTGCCTATTCTAAGAATCTGTCCTGACCCACAGGTAGCCATTTCTTGAACAGGGATTAGACCTGCTGTCCTAAGCCTGGCGTCTGGTGAGCCCAGGCTAAGCCCTGGGCACCCCGTCTGCTGACATGCACCTGAGCTCAGCCCATGCTAAGCTGCTGGGCATGCGTGGGATGCTGCCACTGCTTTCTGATTTATGCTTGTGCCCCCCTGCTGAGATCCAGCTACCCTCCTCCTGCCCACTGGTGGTCCTGCTGAGCAAGCACTACCCTTCTGTATTCCATTGACTCGGGTGCCTTCCAAGTGTGCCTAGAAACAGAGTCACGTGATGATTTCCAAGGGCTGTAGACACCTTCACCTTCATGCGCCCCTTCCTCCATTGAAAAATATTGAAAACTGTATTTTTTAACTGGGTTGGAATAAAGACATATATATTGATATTATATACTAAAACATTTCTTTGACTTGAAAGTATATTCTTTGCTTCTGGCTTTAATTTCTTGAAAAGAAATTAATACATTTACATGGATTCCTAAAAGTATTGTAAGCCCTAGGCACTGTGCTTAATGCACCTGATGGATGAGGTGGCCCTAGCTAGAAATGGATGTTTGGGGCAAACCCTTTTGCCTTAGATCAGTGTTTCAAAGTTCAGTCCTTTGAGAATCACATTTAGAAATGTGACCACATTGCTCTTCCCAATACTAGTTTTCACCTAGTATTTTTCTTTAAGTGTACCTTCTTTGAAATTTTAGCAACTGTATTTTTTTAAAGATTTTATTTACTTACTTGTCAGAGAGAGAGAGAGCATGAGCAGGGGGGAGAGGCAGACAGAAGGAGAAGCAGGCTCCCTGATGAGGAAGGAGTCCGACTTGGGACTCCGTCCCAGAACCCTGGGATCATGACCTGAGCCGAAAGCAGACGCTTAACCGACTGAGCCACTGAGGCATCCCGCAACTGTATTTTTATGAGAAGGTTTACATCCTTAGCATAAAGCCAGTATAACTTGCCGTTAGGAACTTCATGTTTGCATTCCCCCAAAATTCATGTGTTGAAACCCTAATCCTCAGTGTGATAGTATTTGGTAGTGGGAACTTTTAAAGATAATTAGGTCATGAAGGTAGATCCCTCAAGATAGGATTCATGCCTTCATAAGAAGAGACACAAGGGAGCCTGTTTCTCTCCCTGCTTTTTGTGTGTCCCCCAGGTGAGGACATAATGAAAATACAGCTGTCTGAAAAGCAGGAAGTAGGTGTTCACCAAGAACTGAATTCACGGGCACCTTGATCTTGGCCTTTCCAGGCTCTAGAACTGTGAAAAACAAGTGCTGTTGTTCCTGCCACCTAGTCATGCTAATTTGGTATTAGCAGCCCAAACAGATTAACACACTTGTCATAAATAGAAAATATTCATTAATACAAATTAACATAAATACATTATGCAATGTTTTAAAATTTAAGTTTGCTCAAGTTCAACCTAACTCTAGCGTGCTGAGTTCCTCAGCATCCCTTGTCCTCTACTAGTCCTCGTGGAGTCAGTGGTTGGACCAATGCCTAGCACAAAGGTGTCCACCCTGGTCATGATTTTCAATGTATTCCCCGTTCAGCCACTGACATCCAGCCACTGTCCACGTTCCTGCTCCAAAACAAATGAGCCAACCCAACCTCCCCAACTCAGTTTAAACATTGACAGATCATACAGATCATCCCCGCCCATCGGACTGCATTTTCCTGGAAAACATCACTGGCTGTCACAATCCTGACTTACCATTTCTCTCTAGAACCACACTGTCCAACAGAACTTTCTCTGATGATGGAAATGTACTGTCTGCAATTGCCAGTACAGTGCCCACTAGACACATGTAACTACTGAGCATTGAAATATTTGAAATAATTCTGAGAAATGAAATTGTTACTTTAATTTTAATTAATTTACATGTGAACTCTTTAGCTATACATGTCTGTTGGCTACCATATTGCACAGGGCAGCAGGAGAGCATATGATTTTGACTATGGCCATTCTTTTTGGGTTCTAGATCTCCATCCCAGAAGTGATTAGTTCTAAAGTTCTTTCCCTTTCCATGAGGCCTATCATGCCACACAGCCAAGCTTATTAGTGAAATGGGTGATACTTAAAGTATTTGATATTAACATCCTAGTGTGAAAGAAGGCTCTGGGAGAAGGTATGACAGAAGGAAGCAGGAATAGAATATGAGAACACTGTGTGCCGCCGAGAGTCATTGTGGGGGGCGTCTGGGAGGGGGTGGTGAGGGAGAACAGAATGGAGAGATTGCGGTATCAAAGATGAACTTCCCCCCACTTTTCAGTCATGTAAAGCTAACAATAACGAAGATACAAACTGTATTAATATCATTTTATTTCCTGATTGTTCTTCTCTTTTTTCCTTTTAAAACAATTGTCAGTTGGAGTCAAAGGTTTAACTTCAGACTAAGCAGTCTGCTCAATAATTTCTCATTAATCTGCTAAACCTAGAAACTGCAGCTTTAGCTGGCTTCAAGGCTCCGGCTCTAGTCTTTAAATCTTTGGGCCAACTATACTGAATCAGATTCGGGACAAAAGCTGGCACTCCCTCATAGATTCCAGTGAGGCCCCAGGGGTCCATGACTACATTTAAGTCGACCTTTGAGGAGCCCAGTAATGGTACTCATTGGTGTAGCACACACATGGATGACTGTCTGTCCATGCCCCCCCACTGCCCCCCTGCCTCCTCACCCTTGAAACCCTCCATTCCATGTGGTGTACAACTTCTTCTGGGAGGCCATGAGCTCACGGATGGTGACCCCATCTGGAACTCATGGAATGGGATGGCAAATTGATTACCTAAGCCAATCATGGAATTTTGCTTCTCTCACTACTTACCGATTGCAGAAGAGGAACATGACCTAAGGCTGGCTGCTGAGGGACTCCTAGAAGAACTTGCCTACCAACAAAAAGAGATGCATAGAAGGTGATCTTCCTTCCTCCACTAGCGTTGTTGGGTCTGCAGCTAAGGCCAGAATCTATAGCAGCATCGTTCGGCCATGAAGTACAAAAATGACCTGCTGGCTGGTGGAGGGGCAGGGTGGCCAGGGTCCTTGATAGCGCAGAAGAACAGGCAGGTTAACCCTGAAATGACCTGCACTTCCTCTTTGTGACATAATCAACCTCCTAATAGGTTAAGACAGTTGGAATTGGGTCTTCTGTGATTAGCAGCCAATATCATCATTGCTGAGGCAATGAGGACCCAGGGTGGAGTTCTTATTGCCTCTAATTTGACTTAAAACTTCTTTCCACCAGAATATGAGCAGGCTGAAGCCTTAGGTTTTTCCTGCTTTGTGGATTAGAGAACTGATCTTTCCTGACAGTTTATTCTTTTACTTCTGGGATGCCTCTCTCTATCAAATCCCTACCAAACTGGGCCCATTTCTTCCTCTTTGACACGGGAATAAAGAACTAGGAAACCGTTCTCTTTCACTAGAATCGACGACGAGCCATAGCTTATAATAAAAAATAAATTTTAAATAGCAAATAGTAAATAATCGCAATAAGACATGGCCATTTGCTACAATGCTTTTAATTACAAATGTAAAATAGACTTTTATTTGTGTCTTTAGGAGTAAGCCCTTTTTCTGCTGAGCATGGAGTATGGAACACTTGCTTAATGGGCATGATTCTATTTCCATCGTGGAGAAGGGACAAATAATAGCAGCTTTTCCCCCAAAGCAGAAAACCTCTGGGGAGTCTGTCTCCACTAATGCATATATTGATATACATGCATATTTCCCATTAATACTAATAGAACGTAATGCGACTGTATAAATCACCTGAATTTTGATGCAGTGTGACTGTGATGTTGGATGATTCAGGATGAACTCACAAAATACATTTGTCTGGGAGCTATTTCTTAATATGCCTTTATCGGGTAGCCGGATTCCTCCGCTGTGACTGAAATATTAATCAAAGGCTGTTTCTGCGGGCTCCCATCTTGTGCATCCTCTCTCCTCCTCATCCGAAGAGATGAAGTAGACTCATCTGTGTGACTGTGTCCCTCTACCCAGGTATCATTTAAGATTCTATTGGAAGAAATAAAAAGGGAATGGATGGAAAAGAGAAATCAAGACAGATTTTCCTTTTTGTGGGGAGTAGTGAGTGGGGCCGGGCTGCATTAAGTGTATACATGTTCTTGAATCCTGGCCAAGGATGAGGAAATGACACATCTTTATTCCCCACTTTGTCCTCACCCATCGTCAGTCCTATGGAGCATCTTACCCCCAGGCCTCCAGAGCAACATTTTTTACCTCCCCCATCAGTGTGCTCTTGGGAGAAACGCATCATATATAGCTTCCGCTCAGAGCGGTGAGAGCCCATTCCAGCCAGCTGGCCTGGCTCTTCTGCTCTCTCTCGGATCTTTCTCCTCTCCTACCTGGGTTCTCAGAGCAGCGATGGCTCACAGAGACTTTCGTCTTACCCTAGCAGAGGCAAAAAAAGGACAAGTGTACCCTTAGAATCAGACAGGAAGAAAAACGTAGATTCTAAGTAAAAACGTAGGTAGTCCGTGTTTACTGCTAGACCACATAATCTCGGGATTATGAAAAATAAGCGCCAAAAAGGATTTCTGGCAATTCAACAAAATCAGGTTCCATCCAGCAGCGGCAGCTTTGCACAGCTGGTCGAGCCCTGGGTGCTCCCCGCGTGATTCACAAGGCAGGACAATACCTCCAGTGTCCCTTTTACACGTAATGATACTGAGGCTATTTGAAGATGCTGCGAACCAGCCTCCGTGATTTCTGTGTTAATAAGTTTGAAATCATTCCGTTTCTTTTCTATTCCAAGAGAGTGGAGGCATAATTAAACATAGAGCTGCTTGAATAGGTTTTAAAATTTACGGTGTCTTAATTCCCAAAACCTACATAAAGCCCTCGATGAATCTTGGGGTCTACTAAAACACTGCAGAATTAGTGTGGTCATTATAATCTGCCTGACCCCAAGGGAACACTAGGATTAAGCTAAGCTTTAATTAATAGGAGTTGAGGATTAGAGGAAAAGGTATTGAGTTGTAGTAGATCTTCGAATCTTACCCAAAATTGAGACATCTTTTTAAAAATGCAACATTTTTCACACTCGCTATCAGGAGGTATTAGTCCGTCTATAGAATTAAAAGTTTCGTTTTTAAAAGAAAACACGAGGGCGCCTGGGTGGCTCAGTTGGTTGGGCGACTGCCTTCGGCTCAGGTCATGATCCTGGAGTCCCGGGATCGAGTCCCGCATCGGGCTCCTTGCTCAGCAGGGGGTCTGCTTCTCCCTCTGACCCTCCCCCTTCTCATGTGCTCTCTCTCATTCTCTCTCTCAAATAAATAAATAAAATCTTTAAAAAATAAATAAATAAATAAATAATAAAAGAAAACACGATTACGGAATGAAAGAGCTGGTGCAGTGTAACTCAGTTATCTCCGTCGGAAGCAAATATGGTAATTTGGACCATAAAGCTCTGCTCAGGCATCTTCACTCTAGTGGCCTCTTATCAAATGGTAAATATCAGACTTAAGAGGAACCAAAGGGGTGCCACCACCAGCAAAAACAATTGTATTCATTCATCCACTTATTCAGTAGTCGTTTGCATGCCTGCAACAGGCCAGCCCCTATGCTAGGAATAAATACAAAGAGAAGGCACGTTCTTGCCCTTCCAGGGTTTTCTGGACTGGGAAGAGAAAACCAATGGAAAGGCACTGAACGAAGGGACTGGAAATTTATTGGGACATTTATTTAGGTTGTCTCGCATACTCCTAATTATAGCCCTTGTTGCATAGGTAATATTATCCCCATTTTACAACTTGAAGCACAGAGAATTTAAGTAACTGAACCAAGGTCACACAGCATGTGAACGCATTAGAAATCAAACTCCCATATGTCTGATCACGCTCTCTGCACTGCACCAGTGTTAAACTGGGTGACCCCCATGGCCATCCAGTATCATGCAGGTGGCCTTCGACACCTGCCACCTGCCACTGACTGACACTAGACGTATTGCCCTCAGCTGTGATGGTGATGTTGGAGCCCACATTCCTTCTCTGGGGACACTCTGGAATGGGGAAGAGAATCCAGGAGTGCTGTCCCCAGGAGGATTTGCTGTGTCATTCGTTCTCAAGCAGCCTGGAAGCAGCTCTCAGGCATACCTGAATGAAACTGAGGAATGCCCCCTCTCATCTCCAGGGGAAGAGTGTTCTTCTGACCAGTGAACAAACCAACGTCACTAGGAGTACTTCGATAGCTCCTTGAGAGTTTATTAGCCAGGCAGCAGACAGCCCTTGGAATCCTGGAGCTGTGGCAAGAGAGACTGCCTCGGGAACTGGGAGAGTTTAAGACAAACCCGAGAGAAGAGACGAATCTTCTTCACCCAGAGCATTCGGAGGAAAAGGGAGCCCCCGTGTTAAGCAGGACGCAGTTCAAATGAGTGTGAAGGTAAGAGATATACTGGGTAGTTTGTTCAGTCATGGGCGCAACACAGGAGTATAAATAAGAGGACAAGCCAAGGTTGGTGACTCAACAATGACATAAGAATGAAGACCTTGGCAACTAGAGAAAGTAAGATTTAACCAACAGCTGTTGCGAGAAGACAGGTCTACAATTGCTTATTCTTGATCCCGAAATCCAAGTGCTCTGAACACTGAAATTTTTTGGTGGCAAACCTACCTCAAATTGATGTAAGACTGTAATCTTGATTCATCCCTCTTACTGTGAATACGCATAGTTTTGCTGTAGAAACATCCATATATTTGACCCTGGGTGATGTTGGTGGCATTAAGGAATATAGAGGATAGAAATGTATTACATTTCTAAGAAAACCGAAGCCTGAATGTCAAAGCACACCTGTCCCCAAGGGTTACAGATAGGCGGCCGTGTTGTGCACTTAGGTCTGTATGATCTCATTCAATCCTCACAAAACTGGTATTATCCACCCCCCCCCCCTTTTTACAGATGAAAAAAATAGAATAGAGAGGCATTTATATGACCAACCCCAACCAGTAGAAAGTAACCAATTAAGGACTGACCCTTCCCAACCATCTCAGCCCAGTCCCTGGGCCCAAGCCTGTGCCTTTCATCATGCTGACAGAGACTGTGGCTTAGCCTCGGGAACTTGGACACTGCTAACTCCTCCTGGTAAATCTGGTTTTCATAACAAAGAAGCGACGGCTGGGCTAGAACCTCCTGTCAGCACAAAGCTCTAGAAAGTGTTGTGTTAGAGCGAAACAGAAAACAGGATTCCTCTTAAAACTCTGATGTCTCTCAGCCTCATAGAGGCCTCAAGGACAGTGGTCTTAAACCTTGAAGGGGACTCAGAGTCCTTTGAGAATCCAATTAAAGCTATGAACCTTCTCCACAGGCTACTGTACAAAGGACTCCAAAGAGTAGAATATTCGTCCTGTTTCAAGGGAGACTATTCGTGAACTCCAGGTTAAGAATCTCTGCCCGTAGCTTGTAGGGGATTAGTAAATTGTCCATAACAAAATTTATAGTGAAGTTCAACCTTTTTTTTTTTTAAAGATTTTATTTATTTATTTGACAGAGAGAGAGACACAGCGAGAGAGGGAGCACAAGCAGGGGGAGTGGGAGAGGGAGAAGCAGACTCCCCACTGAGCAGGGAGCCCGATGCGGGGCTCGAACCCAGGACACTGGGATCATGACCTGAGCCGAAGGCAGACGCTTAACGACTGAGCCACCCAGGTGCCCCGCGAAGTTCAACTTTAAGGAGTGGAGATCATTTCAATTAATACAATTCAATGAACCAGTCAAGATGCAATTGCCATCAAAGCCTAGAATTCCCTAGCCAAAGGGCACGCGTGGGGGGGGGGGGGGGTATTGGGGAGGAAAGACTGGGCAGAAGGGGAGATTCTTCTGGCTTCTCAAGAAAATTACCCATACAGGTATATTATTAAATCTTTACAGTTCTGTTGACCTCTCTGCTCTTACAAGCAATGAAATGGTCAGTCCTGAAAGCTGGGATTGCATGAGAAGTCACTCTGAGCCCCAGGATCTTGTAATGATCTTCTGTGTGTTTGTGCTTGGAGACTTTGGTTCTCCTAGGCAGCTTCCTTTTTACCATATTCAGTGCTAAAGCTTGCAAACCACTGTCAAGGCCCAACTATCAAGATTCTCCAGCTGGTATTGTTAACTGTATTGTTTGTTTTCCCCCTTGCTCTTTCGATTTACTGGGGATCTAAGCCATTATTTTCTTTTTTAAAGATTTTTTTTTAATTTTATTTGACATAGGGACAGAGAGAGAAGGAACACAAGCAGGGGGAGTAGGAGAGGGAGAAGCAGGCTTCCAGCTGAGCAGGGAGCCCGATGCGGGGCTTAATCCCAGGACGCTGGGATCACGACCTGAGTTGAAGGCAGACGCTTAACCGTCTAAGCCACCCAGGCACCCCTCTAAGCCATTATTTTCTAAAACTAAATGCTTCCCAGTCTTTTTATATCTCTGGTTTGATAGTTATGATAACCCACTCCCATGAGAATAAAACTGGAAATGATGAATAGAAGAAGTGTGTTCATCATTAGCCAGTACAGAAAACAACTCTTTCTTGGAAATTCAGAAACTTAATAATGGCAGATTTTGTTTTTTACATGATTACCTTTATGACAGTTCTGTCACTCCACACCAAGGGCAATATTTACGGGTGGGTTTTTCCCTGACGAGAGTATCCGTGGCTCAATGTGGTAGTTGAAGGAAACTGATGGTGCGTGCGTTTTGATGTGAAGTCAAAAGCTAGGCACGTTCAGATGAGTAAAATGCTCGTATGCCCCTCATTTCCCACACATTAATAAATAAGATTAAATGACAAATGCAGTGTAGCAAAATTGGTTAAGTTCTTGGACTCTGGAGTTAATCCAACCTGTGTTTGGATCTTGAATCCATCACTTACCAGCCGAGTGACTGTTGACAAGTTACTTCAGCTCTCGATGCCTCATTCTCTGTAAAATGATATTAAAAATAGTATCTCCCCATAGACTTGTTTTTAGGATTGAGATGATGCATGTAAAGACCTCAGCACAAGGTAATATTTTCTCTCAGGATGACCGGTGATGTCCCAGCTCCGTTCTCCCATAAGGACCCTCTCTGGTATTATTTGGGCTTAAATACGACTGAGTATCCAGATGTGCCAAGCTGTATATTTATTTGGTATTTCTCTCAGCTCTGAGATAGCAGAGAATGAGCGCATGGACAAGAGGGGAGACGAATCTCACATTACCCTAGCACTTTGCATGAGAGGGAGATGCAATCCTCCATGACAAATGGCTTTTTTTTTTTTTTGCAAACTCCATGGCAGCCTAACAGGAACTCAGTGTGCTTCCGCTGATCTGAGCTGAACAGGCAAGACAAAGAGAAAGACTGTACCCTTTCCACCTGCTTCCTCCCTGGCATCTTGTCCACCTCAGCTGCGGTCCTGTGGTTGTCACAGGTGAATGGCTCAGATTTGTTCCAAACCAAAAGATCCTAGGGAGGCCAGTGGGTCCGTCCAAATCACCCCTGGTCCCCAGGATCCCAGAGATGCCAGGTTCATCTGAGATCAGCATGGGGATCACCTGTCACCTGTCTCTGCAGAATTGGACTGAAGACCCTGAGGGGTTCTGCCAGTATTGAGAAGGGTTCTCGGTGGCAAAGGCTGCTGGCCCAGCTTTATTTTTCTATCAGCCTTGAATAGCTTTGAGCCTAAAACCACCTGTCTCATTCCATCTGAAATCCAGTAAATATCTGGAAGAAAACAACCCCATTCGGAAATCAGTAGGGGTGTACAGATCCTAGTCTCTTGGAACTTAATAAAATTTCAAAATGCGCATCCTAACAAGGCAGAGGTTCTAAAAGAGGAAACGTTTATAAGACTTGGAATATTTAAATAATGGTGAATAGGCGCTCCATAACTCGGTTTGGCAAAAGCTAATGCTTATGATCTTGTGCTCCCTGGGGAGGCGAGAGGCTGTCTTTAGGACAGGTACAGAGACTTTGCCAGGCTGCCTTCCCTCGTGGCTCAACATGAGGAAACTTGTAATAGGTTAAAACATTTGAAAATGAGATTCTCCATAATAAACAGCCCTGTATGAGATGTCATAGAAAGCAACATTTTAATGACTATCCTATTACTAAAGATAAAGGATGGTGTCATTTCATTATATCCCCAGGTGTAAGGTTCAAGTGTAAAATCAGTTAGAATCACCTTGCAGAAAGAGCATGCCTGGACTTTTTTGCAGTACTAAAATTTTGTTATGGTATGCAGTGCACAGAACTAGCAGAAAATACCTAATTAAAAAAAAAAAAAAAAAAAAAAAACCTTTTCCTGGCAGGACTATCACCAGCAATACCTTCTAAAAAGTAACTGTGAACGGTAGTTTTCCAGAATATGGACGACATGAAGGAATTTTGCAGTATTATTTTCCCACGTCTACTTTTACCGCTTTCTAGCTTGTTTCTTTTTCCTACTATTTTTATTTTCTGAAGAAATGTGCTCAGATTTCTTGTTTACTTGGCCCTCTGGACTTCCTCGTGCTTGTGCAAATTAGGTCTTTAATATTTATTCATTTTAGAATCTTTTTATTATTACAAGACTTGGGGCCAGAGGAAAAGAAAACACGAAGTATATTGAATTACTTACAGTGGCCGCTAATATTGTTATTATAATACCATGAACAGAAACAGAAAACAACGGGCTGGAGTCAGGACACGTGGGCTTCAACCCATGCGCCTCCTGGAAGCCTGCTGGCATCCTGGGGACATTTATGTGAGGTGACCACTTGGCTCCACGCAGCTCTGAAGGATCAGGGGAGCACTGCCTGGCAGTGTGCAAGGAAAAAGTGTGGGGTGCCAGACCTGGAGAGCCCCTCTTGGCAGTGTATGTCCTCCCTGACCTCGTTTGATCTCTCTGATTTCCCTCATCTCTATCATGAAGATCGTAATGGCATCCCCCGGACCATGGCAAGAGAGTTAGGCTAAGGAGTTAAAGTCTTGTGCTATAGAGTGCTTACCCCTGGTGCCTAAAACAGAGTATGCACTGCTTAATGTGTACCCCCCCAGCCCCACTTAGCACCCTGGGGCACCAAACAGAGAGACTCGGGAACCAAACTGCCCTGCCGCTCACTGGCTGTAACACCTTGGACAAGTGATTTCATTTCTCTGTGCCTCAGCTTTCACATCTATAACTCAGTGATAATATGAATAGCAACCAACCCTATAGGAATATTGTGAGATTTGTTTTTTTAATCAAGATAGAAATAATATCACTATTGTAGCATGAACTGAGTGCTTACTCTGAGTCAGTCATGGAACTATCATGCTTTAGGTACATTATCACTTTATATCCAGCCTATGTGGAGCTGTTCCATTCATATCCCCATTTCACAGACAAGAGGCTGAGCGCTTTGGTCACGTTCACACAGTCAGCAGGCAATGGAGGCAGGGTTCAAATACAGGTCACCCTAAGATAAAGTGTGTGCCTCCCAGCCCTACAGTCTGTGCAGGACCTGTGTCCCCCAGGGAGTGGCCTGTGCGGGTCCAAAATACTAAGATGCTTCCAGGACAGGTCCAGGCACGAACATCCCCGTGGAGAGCCGTCAGGGATCTTGAGCCCTGGGTGCTCAGGGAGCCCCCTTCCCAGGCTAACTAGCACACCAGCACCCTCATTTGCAAACCAGATTCTGGGTTGAGTGTAGCCTCCCCGTCAAGAGGGCACTGCATACTCTGCTTAAAAGTCAAGCACTTTTTAAAACATCTGCTTGAAATTGTGTGCCACTGATTGAAATGAAAAACAAACTCAGCTGCCAAGCAACGGTGGAGAGAGGACAGGAGAAGAGAACTAGTGACAAACAACTAGTTAGCACATCCCAACAGATGGTTATAATAAGAGCCCAATGAAAAAATAACCCAAGAAGTAAAATTACTGAGGTCTTGGCCAAAAGTTATTTTATATTCCAATATGTAAAATATAAAACTGTTCTTTTTCTATCAAACAGTACAGATCTATAGGCCTAGTTGTTTTTAATGGGAAAAGCTTTTAATTTGTTGGGTCTATCATGACACTGTTGTCCCAATGCATCTGACTGCAGCCAAAAGCTCCCTGGCCTTTGTCCTCAGCCCTCCCTGGGACAGCTTCCTCTCCGCTCCCAGCACCCATGTCAGGACAGAAAACAACTCATGCTAGCAGGACTTTGGAAGAAGTCCTGGTCCGGATGTTCCAGGTCACACCGCTGGTAAGAGGCAGAGTCGGGATTCAAACCCAGGCAGTTTGGAAGCCACATCCCCCTGTCAGCTCTTCTGCTTCTCGGCGATGATCATTCAACCGTATCTGACCATGACTTGGGTGCCTGCCTCGGGACAGACTTGTTTATCCTTTCCTAAAAGAATCCTACATGTTTATAATCTCTAAAACCTCCCCCACCCCTCCCAAAGTGAACTAACTTAGAGCTCACAGTTGACACTGCACTCCTGGGCACAGCCAGACGGTGGATGGGGATGCTGAGCTGGGGAGATGCATTCACCTGAAGACACTTTGAGGGGGGAGGCCAGGTTCATAGGAGCCGTGAGAAGTCAGGCTTGGCATCGGTTATAGGAACAGAGTTCAAAGCATACTTACACCTCCCTTGCCTTCTCAGAGGGCGAGGAACCTTCCTCAAAGTCTTAGTCAGCTCGAGCTGCTATAACAAAAATACCATAAACTGGGTGGCTTCCACAGCAAGCATTTATTTCTCATTGTTCTGGAGGCTGGAAAGTCCAAGATCAAGGCTCCAGCAGATCCTGGCTGATAGCTCCTTGTCCTTATATCCTCACGTAGCAGAGAGAGAGAGGATTAGCTCTTTCCTCTTCTTAGAAGGACACCAATGCCATCGTGGGGGCCCCACACTCCTGATCTCATTACCTGCCAAAAGGCCCCACCTCCAAATACCGTCGCATTAGGGCTTCAGCATATGAATCTGGAGGGGACACCAGCACCCAGTACACCCAGTCCCAGCACTGGGAATACAAAGCAGCCGTATTTACTCTTGCAAAATCATCTTTGGCCAGTTTCTCCATCAGCTTCAGCCCCGACATCTCATTGGTTGTCTCTTCTTCTTAGAAATTACACCAACCCCTTTTTCTCTGCTTTCAGTTCTTATTACTTCCAGCCCCGAACCTCACAGTCCAGGAATCCTGCTGATCTCACTGCCTCTCCCACTTTCTCATCCACCCTGCGCACAAATGTCTAATCATTTCTTCCTCTGCTTAAGAGTTTGAATTCCCCATTGCCTATTTGATCAAAGTTCTTCTTCCCCAAATTCTTGGCTCGCTAGGATCTGATCTTCACTCGGCTGTATGAATTCTCTACTCCAAACAAACTAGTCTTTCTCCATTCCCTTAATAGGCCTCATGGTTCCCACCTGTTACGCCATCAACCAGCACGGCCCATAGATCCAAGTAAGAAGGCCCTTTGCTCCAGCTTCACACTCTAGGGGACTCTGCTCTGGCCTTACCCTTCCTCTGGGGGCAAAAAATTGTCAGGATCAAGGGAATGCACTCACCCTGAGCCCAAGTCCCGCTGTCTAGTCCATGCTCTAGATACCTGAGACCCCAAATTCCCTGCTCTGGTAGCACAATGGCGGCTTCCATGGCCTGCCTGCATGGGAGCCAGGGTTGGGGGTCAGCAGACTGAACTTAGACTTGCAGGCCAGAGTGTTTACACACGTGAATATGAGGAACCTGGGGTGGGCACGGAGGGGGCATGCCTCATACCAGGGGCCAGGGGCTGGCTCTCCCCTCCCACTGCCAAATTCCCGAACCTGCTGATTGTACAGTATATTTGTCAAGGCAAAAGGATAGAGCGTGTTTTATTTAACAGTTTGTTAACTTGATTTATAACTTTAGCATAGATAGAACACATTTTATTTAACAGTCTATTCGTTTGACTTATGACTTTAAATATTAAGACATGAGGTATGTAGAGTCCATTTGAATTTCTGTCCGAGGATCCAGAAATGTTAGGGACACACATTCCCTCTACTTCCATTTCTACCAGTCAAAAGTTGACCATCTTTAAAGTTATAGGTCAATTCTCACGTTTACCGTAAAGTCTTTGCTAACTGCCCCAGCTGTGATGTATTTTTCCCGTTGCTTCCTTCATTCACAAAACAGTTTTAGTGTGAACTGTTAGGTGCCGGGCACACTATGTTGGGAACTAAAAATACAGATATGAAGAAACAGTCCCTTTTCCCAAAGAGTTTACTTGCTACGAAAACAGTCACAGATGTAAATACCTACCACACACAATCCGTCAGCACCTTCTGTGGGCAATACATCCGAATTATATCCCAAATAGGACCCTTTCTGTGACCTCCCCTGCTAAAACCTCAGTTGAAGACATCATGACTTTGAATCTAGACTATGCCACTGCTCTTGGCCTGTGTGTGATCCTACCAGCTGCCATAAGGACCTCCTCTCCTGCACAAAACCCTCCACTGGCTTTCCACTGCAATTAAAATAAAATCCAAATCCCTACCTGGCCCCCATTGACCTTTCCAGCCCATCTCCTGCATGTCTCCCTCTCACCTTCTACTTGAGTGACTTCTCCAGCCTTCCCTGGCTTCTTCCCATCTCTCAAACATCTTGTTCCAATCTCGGGGGCCTTTCAACTTGCTGTGCCCTGTACTGGGAACCTTGTTCCCCTAGATCTTCAACAGCCTCTTTTTGTCATCATTTATCTGTTCACTAATGGAAGGCTCTCCAAGTCCCTTACTATCCATTATTCTATGTTAGTTTCCTAATTTGTTTATGTTTACTGTCTGTTTCGCCATCTAGAATTGGATTCCATGGTTTGCCCAGAACTGTCTCCCTGGTGCACAGACACTGTCTGACATATAGTTGGTACTCTACACATTTTTGTTGAACGAATAAATGATTGCAATAAAGTGTGATAACATGCAGGGTGCTGTAGAAGTCATAGTAGGAATCTAATTTCACCTGGGGTTGGTTTTGACTATAGTTTGGGCTTGAGGAGGTGGAAAATGTGAAGGCCTGGACAGGGATGACAATCCATTCGGTAATGCTAATGAATTTAAACTTTAATCCAAAATCTGCAGGAGCCATTGAAGGCTTTGAGCAGAAGCACTGATCAGATTTGCATCTTAGAAATTATTTGGGGCAGGCGGGAGAAGGGGCTAAAGAAGGCAAAGTTGGAGGCAGGGGTTTAACCTGAGGTAAAGCTTACTATATAGAAGAAGGAAGAGGGGTGCCTGGGTGGTTAAGCATCTGCCTTCGGCTCAGGTCATGATCTTGGGGTCTTGGGATCGAGTCCCACATTGGGTTCCCTGCTCCACGAGGAGCCTGCTTCTGCCTCTCTCTCTCCCTCTGTCTCTCATGGATAAATAAAATCTTTAAAAAATAAAATAAATTTTAAAAAATTTTTTAAAAAAAGAAGAAGGAAGAGGATTCCTATCAGGAAAATAAGTAGAGCTTTAGGCAGAAAATCTACAGATGATGCTCCCCCCCAGGTGTAGTCAGGGTGAAAAATAGGGTCAAGAGGACAACCACATGAAGGAAAGAAGGAGATGGAAGTTGGCTCTGGTGGCTGCTGGGTTTCCATTAGATACAACCTTTGTCAACCCAGATTCCTGGAGACAGTCATGTTGTCATGTCCAGCAGCATCTTCTGTATATAATGAACTAACTTCCCTCCTAAGCATCTGGAATGGTCCTAGATATAGGCCACTAGTGGAAGAATCGAGAAAACAGTCGCTCAAATCACTTCCTATGTTCTGTAGGTCAGATGAGGATTCCTGTTGAGAGTTGAGTAGGTGGTGGTATCACTGAGGAATACAGAGACAGAAGCATATTTAGGGGAAAGATAATGATTTCGGTTATAATCATACTGAGTTTGAGGTGAGGAGTGAGTGATGAGCTGTAAAAAAGAAAGAAAAAGAAATCAACATATAAGAGTCAGCTGTTGCCAAGGGAATAAAGGTGGTTGCCTAGGAAAAGGGTAATCAAAGGAAAGAGGCAGGGCAGAGCCCTGGGAAGCCTCCTTATTTAAAGCTTACTTTAAAGCTGCAGGTTAAAAAGGTGGCTGAATCAAAGGATCCCAGGAGGAAGACCTAGAAGACAGCAGCTTGCAAAGAAACAGGACACAATGGGCGTGGTATTAGCCAAGGGAGTTTCAAGAACAAAGAGATGGTCAATAATGGCAACCATAACAAAGGTGAAATAGGAAATGTATGGAAACATACATGTGGATTTGGCAATATGGAGGTCACTTCATCTAATGGTGGGAAATCACCCCAGTGAGTCTTCTCATTTTGAAGTCAAGTGTGCTTATTTTTATTATTTTTATTATTACTTAGTAATTATTATCATTACTACTAATAGTAGTAGTGGTCACAGTAGTTTCGATGGTTGGGTGGGGAAAGCAAGCGTGAATTACCCTAATCATGTTCGAAGTAATTTTTCAAAGTCTCTGAAGGTATAGTTACAAGATAGATTATGATGGATCCTTCACCCATCCGAGCTACGGCAATCCATTCTACGAGCTAGCTTCTTAAAAGTGGCCAATAGATCCTACACGCAATAAATGATTTCTGTGTAGTTCACCATTAAAACAAAATCCATCTTTTTTCTCCCCAGTGATGTGAATTTAATTTATTCTCATTTATTAAAACTACTTTCTGGGACTTGAAAATGCTTTCTAAATGTTCATTCCATTTTTACATTCACAATCCATTTCATTCAACACGCCTTACTGCAGATTGAATTGCTGGCGAAATTTGAAAGGGATCAATAAATAGCAGCAAAACTACAGGAGGTCATTTAATTTTTTTTTTTATTAACAGACCCAATAAATCTGAGCCTATTTTCTTCAAATACATCAGCTGGAAATAAAAAATTGCTCTGGGGCAATTTATGAGGTTAAATCTAAAAATAAAATTTCACTTTCATTTGTGGCTGTATTAACATGACAAAGCTCCAACAGAGCTTGCTTAGTATGGAATTTATGTCCCCCATCTGCACAAATATCTTGTATATAACTGTATAGGAGAAAGTGACTAGATTTGAAACAGAAGACAGTGAAACTAAAAACGCAGTCAATAGAGAAGAAGTTCTCTGTGTTTAAAGGTTTTAAGCTAGATGTTCAAATTCTGATTTTTAGGCAAAAATTTTACAGGACTATTTCATTTTGAAAATCCCCTGGTTCCCCTAGAATTCACCAAGTCTACTTAAGGCAGGGGGAGGGAATTGTTAACCTCCAAGACTGGTTTTCCTTGAGTTCATCTAGACATGGGGTGATTTTGCTTGGCTACAACAGGGAGCATCATTTTCCCTTTGGTGAGCTGCGGGGGCTGTGAACAGTGATTAATTGGCTAATTAGAATTTCAAAGGGTAGTTGATAACAGTGGTGAACAGCCAAAAGTGACAGGAGAAGTTCAAGTCCATTAAAGCACTTTGCAGTGATGGAGCCCTCCCTTCCTGGTCTTTCCAAGTCTGCCTTTCCCTCCACCTCTCCCTGTTGGCCAGTCCCCTCTGCCCTCAGGCTCCAAAGCTGCCTCTTACTCTCATCCTCCCCACTGGCCGCCTTGGGTTTTTGTTTATCCACTTTTTCAGCCTCTTTTTTGTAGGTTTCTTCACCACCTACAAAACCAAAGTGAAAAACAGGAGTCTTTTCCTTTATAAAGTTGTATTTTCCCTCTTCTTTTAAATTTTTTTAATTTAAATTCAATTAGCCAACATATAGTACATCATTAGTTTTTGGTGAAGTGTTCAGTGATTCATTAGTTTCATATAACACCTCTCTTTTTAAATCCAAAAGCAAGTTGAGCTTTTTCCCTTTTCCCCAACCTTTGATTGTTCTTATTTGTCTGAGGCACCTAGGTTTTGTCTTATCTCCTCTGCATCAGAGGGCCACCATATCAAATGGGTTCTCAAGCTACCGGGACCCTTAAGTAGCCTAGGAATAGTGAATTTGGCAGCTAAATCAACAATTAGCACTTTTTCCCCCAGAAACTACTTAAATTGTCTTCATTCCCAAATTGAAAACCAAGAATCAGACAAGTGAATCAAACTATTCTTTAATTAGGGAGCGTGCCAGCACAGAGCCCACCTGGTATGACTTGTCTCACTTCAGGTACTTGGACTAGAAAGGAAAATGGGGCCACATCCTCCGAAAGAGACACCAAAAGCACTACACACAGTGCCCTGCGACTCACTTTGGCCTGCAGTGAGGCTAGATCTTGAACCCCAGTGGCACTGGAAGAGCCTCTTTTTTTTTTTTTTTAGTATAGTTGACACACAAGTTACATTATGCATTAATTTCAGGCGCACAACAGAGTGATCTTGTAAGTTTCCACATTATGCTATGCTCACCCCAAGTGCAGCTACCATCTGTCACCATACAACACTATTACAATACCATTGACTATATCCCTATGCTGTGCCTTTCATCCCTGTGACTTATTTATTCCATAACCGGAAGCCTGTATCAGCCACACCCCTTCACCCATTTTGCCCCGCCCGCCACCACCTTCCTCTTTGGCAACCATCAATCTGCTCTCTGTGTTTATGGATCTGATTCTGCTTTTTGTTGGTTTGTTCATTGGTTTTGTTTTTTAGATTCCACATATAAGGGAAATCATGTGGTATTTGCCTTTCTCTGTCTGGCTTATTTCACTTAGCATAATATCCTCTAGGTCTATTCACGTTGTTGCAATGGTAAGAGCTCATTTTTTTTTTTTTTTTTTTTTTTGATTGAGAGAGGGGGTGGGAGGGGCAGAGGCAGAGGGAGAGAGAAAATTTCAAGCATACTCCACACTGAGCAGGGAGCCCGATGCCAGGCTCGATCTCATGACCCTGAGATCATGACCTGAGCTGAAATCAAGAGTCAGACGTTTAATTGACTGTGCCACCCAGGTGCCACAAGATCTCATTCTTTTTTATGGCTGAGTAATATTCCATTATATATAAATATATATCAGTTCTTCTTTATCCATTCATCTATTGATGAACACCTAGGTTGCTTCCATATCTTGACTATTGTAAATAATGCTGCAGTAAACATAGAAACAAACATAAATCTTTCAAATTAGTGCTTTTTTTTCTTTTTGTTTGTGTAAATACTCAGTAGTGGAATTATTGGATTGTATGGTATTTCTATTTTTAATTTTTTGAGGAACCACCATACTATTTTCCACAGCTGCACCAATTTACATTTCCACTAGACAGTGCATGAAGGTCCCGTTTTCTTCACATCCTCGCCAACATTGTGGTTCCTTGTGTTTTTTATTTAGCCATTCTGACAGGTGTGAGGTGATATCTCATTGTAGATTTGATTTACATTTCTCTGAGGATGAGTAATGTTGAACATCTTTTCGTGTGTCTGTTAGGCATCTGTTTGTCTCTGTTGGAAAAATGTCTATCCAGCTCCTCTGCCCACCGTTTAATTGGATTATTTGGGCTTTTTTGGTGTGGAGTTGTATAAGTTCTTTATATATTTTGGGGCATTAACCCTTTATCACATATGTCGTTTGCAAATACCTTCTCCTATTCAGTAGATTGCCTTTTAATTTTATTGATGGTGTCCTTTGCAAAAGCTTATTTCTTAAAAGAGTCACAACTGCTTTATCAAGTTAATACCCACAGCATTATAATTATGACTATATACATGATAATACGCTTTCCCCCACATAGGAAATATTGAATAAATATGTGAAATCCTGTTGCTTCCATTACCCTATAAATTTGATTATTGCAGGCAAAGGGTTTTACATTTCAGATTTTCACTCCCTACTTCCCCCTCAATGACATTCACTGTCTCTCTCTCCAAATCTGTTTACGAAATGACTCATGGGAATGGAAACTTCTCTTATGATTAGATCACAAGGCTGGGGGCTTCTATATCCAACTTTGGCTCCGTTGCACTTACCTGGCCCGTTGTTCCTCCTTTCTTTATCTCTACAATGAGGATAATAATACTCTGCAGGGGAACTGGTTCTCAGATGAAAGCTAACTGCGTCTTGTTAAATGTTTTCATCATCATCCTCAAACAGTGCTAGTTTTCTGGGCATAGCCAAGGTGAGAAGGGAAAGAGCCTAAGAATTCCCTAAGAAGACCCAAGAACTGAAAATGTTTCTAGAGTGGCAGCTGCAGCAGAGTGATTAAAAGCAAAGACCAAGAGAACCAGGCAGACTGGATTTGAATGCCAGTTTTGCAAGTGACTAAATGGGGGCGTAACAGTGACCCCCTTGGGACTGTAATTAGGATTACACAAATTAATATTTATAAAGCTCTTAGAACAGGGCTTTCAATGTCAAAGTGCTGTGTTAATAAAAATTTAGCATTTCTGATTATGCTGGAGAAGGGCCCCTCTTTGTCTGAAAAGATGCAGTTCTGCTCCTAGTCCCTCATGAGCAAAAACTGAATTCAAACAAAGGGGCTTCGGCTGACGAGGGGCGGAAGTGGCAGACGGAGACCAGAGGAATCCATCAATTACTGGTCTTTAAACTATTTTGTGTCTCTACCTCCTAAAAAAATGTTCGCTCATGCAACTCACACAGTTTAAATTTGGTATCTGAAATTGTATTATAACTTTAAGTAAATTTATTTTTGTTATTAGGAGGTAGAAAATATGAAATGAGATAAGATGAGGATTGACTGTAATTGCAAAAAATATCTCATGATTTGATTTGAAAAAATAGACTTTACCTGCCTTATTAAATAAAGTGTGACAAATCTGAAAGGAATTACATAAAATGTTGATGTGTGGATTTATCAAATATATCACCAAAATTTTTGATAGACCCACAAAGACCTTCCAGTTGCATTTAAAAAGATCAGCTTCAGTAACTTATACCACTCTGGCTGTTTTAAATTGAGAGCATCTAGGGGCGCCCAGGTGGCTCCATAGGTTATGCATCTGACTCTTGATTTCAGCTCAGGTCATGGATCTCAGTGTCTTGGGATCAAGCCCCGCATCAGGCTCTGCACTCAACGTAGAGTCTGCTTAAGATTCTCCCCTTCTGCCCCTCCCCATCCCACTCACACACTCTCTTTCTCTCTAAAAAAAAATTAATAAATAAAAAATAAATTGAGAGCATCTATCCCTACATGATCTAAAATATCACTTTACCAGCACCTAGATTTTACAAAATTATGTATTAGACAGGGAAAGGTAACAAGCCTTTTGTGTTTAAGTTGCCTTAATAAATCAGTAAAAAGAGGCTTCCTCAAACCATTATTTCTCTTTATTTCTTTGTTTAGCTCTCCAAAAAAGGTTACACCCCTGGGCAATGTGCCATCATAAGATTTGGGACAAGTGATGGGTATGTTCTAAACTGATAGGAACAAATTTACTAAAATCTTTTCTAAACACATATGAACCAAGCTCTGTCAAGTAAATCACCCCTCACCTATGGAAGTTGAGGATATGGAAACTGATTCCTTTCTAAAAGTTGAGCATGTGTAGACATGACTCATAGTGGCTCCACAGCTTCTCTCTTCCTCCCAGGGAAATGGAGGTAAGGGGGGGGACGCTATTTATTCCCCAAGGGCTACTGAGGGTTGCTGGTTAGAGGAAGCAAGCAGGAAGAAATATTATGGTTGCCTCTTACATGCTGGCATGATAGAAGAACAAACCAGAAGATGAGCAGGGCAAGAGGTATTATAAGTTCTAGGTGGAGAGAAGACCTGTGATGGTTTTGAACATGAAAGGCTATCTTCAATGAAATTCCATCTACCCCCACCCCCTGCCACCCTCCCCATGCCTCACTCACTAGGTAAACTCTGTTCCAAGTTGCAATACGCCAAGATTGTTGATAGAGTTACACTGACAGAAGTAACTTTATGAAGGCTGTATATTTGGATTTTTCACAAATACAGTTCCTTACCATTTGTCCTTTAGATAGAAAGGTTGAATTGCTAAATAACAACCCAGTGAGGTGGTTATTGCCTTTCCGGTCTTTCTCAAAAAAATAACGGATCTTTATAAATATTCAGAAGCTTTGACTATATCAAAGTGACCAGTAGAACATTGCAAACGAGAAACAGAAAATATTTGCAAGACAATTGGCATTTCATTTTTAGAGAAAGCTGTTTTCTGGCAGTAATAGTTTAGCATTTTTGCTTTCATTTTATTTAAAAGTAGACCCAATGGAGAAACTGTAGCTTAGAAGAAAAGGCAGTATGAAAAGGAACCCAGTACCCCCCTCTCATCTCCATACATAATGTATGTTTGTGGGAGAGCTCTCTGGGAGAACAAACAGGCAATTGATAGCAATGACTGTTCTCTGTTTGTTCCAGTGATAAAATGCCAAGACCGGGCTCAACATTAGATTTTTTTTTTTTTTTTAATGAAGGAACTTAAAGAAAAATTGGCGTATTTGATGTCTTATTACGTCTTAGGCGGTTAACAGATTTGTAAGCATCTATTTTATTTTAGTGTAATCCCAGGAAATATTGCATTGGTTTTTTTAATTGTAGTAAATTCAGATATTTATCTTCAACCCTAAAATTTTCTAATCCTACTGTTGCTTTTGCCTGAGGTAAAAATAAATGTGACAATCATGAATGGAGTTAGGGAGGTTAATTTATGCCTACATATACATTTAATCAATCAGTCAGAATGCTCATTATGTATGTGCATTTATATCTACTTTTATCTGTTAAAATGCTTTAGGCTGCTGGTAAGAGAAAAGGCGTATCTCACATAGCAAAAAGACTCAAAATGGAATGCCTCTAGGGTTGGACAATTCCATGGCTCAAGTGCATCATCAAGAATATAGTCTCTTTCTTTCTTCTGTGCCTTCTTGGGCATGTTGGCTGAATACCCTCGCTGTCTTCTTTAGGGCTGCAAGATGATTATCACACGTACAGGTATAGGACATCACCTGATTTCCAGTGGTAGAGAAGACCATCCCTTCTTCCCACATCTTTGTTTTTTATGAGCCAGGAAACCTTCCTCAGCAGCCTCGTGTCAGACCTCCATTCCCATTAGCAAGGATTGGGTCCTGTGCCTCCATCTAAAATAATCACAGCCAAAGAGAGCAAGATTACTCTGATTGGTTTAGAGAGTTCAGATTAGCTTCTAAATTCCTTGGGAGGAATGTGAACCCAGCAAAATTTTGGATTGGTGAGCAGGGAAGTTTGGCGGTGGGCATGGTCTGAGGTGGCAGCTGGCTGTTGAGGAGGCAATGGTACTGAACACATATTGCCATATGTATAAATCAAGGAAGCCTGAATTATTAATTTGGGAATGTTCATTGTAGTCCTAGGGATTCTAGCCTTTAAAATGAAAAACCTAGAATTCAGACACCATTTTGTTTCATTTTCTTAATAACTGTCAGGAAAGATATTATGTACAAAGTTGGTTTTAGTCTCTCTCCTCCACTGGAATGTAATTTCCTTGAGTGTGGAAGCTCTATTTGTCTCGTTCACAGCTGTATCTCCAACACTGAGAGTAGTGTAAGCAGCACGTGGTAGGCACTCGGGAAGTATTTGTTGAATAAATGATGAACATTACAAGCAGGATATTGTAATCCCTCTCCGGTCACAGTGTGGAAATCAGGATTTAGAAATTATATGGTTTAATATTGCAAATCAAAAATGTAAAGTGCTCCATCTTTTTATACACATGTGGCTCAGTTCCCTCCCCTGAAATGGGAGAATAGCATGATAGTTATTGTCCACCCTCTCATTAACGTGGTTCTGTGACATGGTGCCTAGAGAAGAGGTTTCAGCGGGCTACGCTCCAGCAGAAACTAGGGACGGAAGAATACAACTCAAACAACACACCTAAAGCATGAGAGCAACATAAAAAGGCAGAGAAGGTGGACCAAGACTGACAGAAATAAAACAAGAAGTACGAGTGCAAGAAACATTACATTCTAAGCTTGTATGGACTGGTTTGAAGACTCTAACATGATACATTCTCTAAACTTTAAAATATAATTGTGATGCTCCTGCAAATGATGTCATGAATCATTGAAGAAGATTGGGGAAAGGTACCCACTCTAGCAGAGCTTTTGATATGGACTATTTCATTTATTGAAATTCTAGCTACTGGACTAACTCATAGTTTAGTTAGTTAGTTAGAGCCATTCATTAACCAAGTCAGTCTTCAAGTGAGTGTTTGGTGCTCCACCAGTCTTTGATTTTGGCTCTCTCCTATTCAATGTTATTATCAACGTCTCGGAGAAAGACTCCTAAATCTTTTTTTTTTTTTTTAAGATTTTATTTATTTATTTGACAGAGAGAGACATAGCGAGAGAGGGAACACAAGCAGGGGGAGTGGGATAAGGAGAAGCAGGCTTCCCGCAGAGCAGGGAGCCTGATGCGGCGCTCAATCCCAGCACCCTGGGATCATGACCTGAGCTGAAGGCAGACGCTTAACGACTGAGCCACCCAGGCACCCCTCCTAAATCTTTAATAATCAACTTAGAAGTCTTTAATAATAAGTGTGCTTATTCAGATTTATTTGTGATAAAAAGCAGATGAAAAGAGACTAGTTGATGGAGAAAAGATCTAAGGAAATCTTAACTGGCTGGAATGAGTGATGGTATCCAAGAAGATAAAATCTAACAAATAAATGTAAAGCTCTTAACTTTGATTCAAAAAAAAAAAAAATTATTGCCAAAGCACAAGATGGAATTGCTCTGGCTTAGCAACAATCTACATAAAAGAGACTTGAAGAGGATTGGTTGATTGGATGGGAAATGTCTTCCCTAAAGCTAATGCAAGATACATTGATTTAGCCTAAAATGTATCCATTCAACAAACCCTTTTTTAATTAAGCACTCTGCACAAAGTGCTAGCAAGAAAATTGAGCTTTAATAATTAATAAAAACAACCCCTGTCCTTAGGGACATCCAGTTTATGATAGAGATGAACAAATTCAAACTACAATGTAGGGCTGTAAATGTAAAAATGTAAAATAAAGGCTAGGCCTCAAAAATCCCAAATAATCCCAGTGAACAAACACTGGTCAGATCACAGTAGAGTTTTGTGCTAAATTTTCACCACGCATTTTTCTAACAGCTTCACTGAGATATAATTAATATACCATACAGTTCACCCATTTAAAGTGTATACTTCAATGGTTTTTAATATATTCACAAAGTCATGCAACCAGCAACACCAGCTAACTTTAGGATGTTTTCATCACCCCTAAAAGAGACCCTATAACTGTTAGCAGTCATTGTCTATTCCCTCCAAACACCAACACCACTGCCACAGCCCTATACAAACTCTCATCTACATTCCATCTTTATAGATTTGCCTGCTCTGGACCTTTCATATGAATAGAATCATACAATATGGGCTCTTTTGTGACTAGATTCTTTCACTTATCACAATGCCTGGGGATTCATCCATTTTGTACCACAGATCAGTATTTCTTTTTTTTTTTTTTAATTATTGTTGAGTAATATCCCATAGTACGGACATACCATACATCATTTGTCCATTTATCTGTTGATGGACATTTGGATTGTTTTTGCCTTTTGGCTATTATGAATAATGGTCCATGTTCAAGTTTTTGTGCCAACCTATGTTTCATTTCTTTTGGGTATATACCTAGAGGTGGAATTGTTATGTCACATGATAACTCTACGTTTAACATGTTAAGGAACCATCACACAGTCTTCCCAAAGATGCTGCGCCATTTTACGTTCCCACCAGCAATGTATGAGGTTTTGAGGTTTTCTCCATAAGCTTTTCAACACTTATTATTGCCATCTTTTTGATGATAGCAATTCTAGTGGGTGTGAAGTGGTACCTCATTGTGGTTTTGATTTGCATTTCCTTAATGACTAATGATGTTGTGCATCTTTTCATGTGCTTATTGTCCATTTGTACATCTTTCTGAGAAAAATACCTACCTGGATCTTTTGCCTGTTTTTAACTGAGTTATCTTTTTATTATTAAGTTTTAAGAGTTTTCTATATATTCTGAGTACAAGTCTCATATCAGATATATGGTTTGCAAATATTTTCTCCCATTCTGTGGGTTATCTTTTCACTTTTTTGTTGATACAATTTACAATACAGAAGTTTTTGATTTTGTAAAGTCTAATTGTTGTTGTTTGTGCTTTTGGGACTGAGTGTACCCTCAAACCCAGTTCTGTTTCACACTGAAACCCATGAGTAATAGATCATGTAAAAGGAGAACAGGAGCTATTTGATTTACCAAGTGTGGTCATTGAGGAAGAGTGTGTTGTCAAGGATGAGTTTGAGGGTCCAAGTTTTAATAACTGCAGAGAGATATGCTCCCATATTCTCATAGAAATATGGAAGTTCACAAGAGAAGCAAGTGCTAGTGGGTGTAAACAACAAGCTCACCCATTCAACAGCAGATAAGCCCAGATTTGGGCTCAAGCCTACTTGCTCAAGACACTATGGTTTAACTCCTCTTCGAGGTGGGTCAGAGATAGCTGACTCTGAGGCTTTGAACCTGGCTTTCCAGAGAACAGAAGTGAAATTAACAGAGAGGAAACCTGAGAAGAGACACTAGCTTGGGATTCTTTGCTTGGTGTGTCAGATATGTTAAACATGAGCATACAAAAGTATTTTCCAAAAAGTGTAAAGTGGAACCTCCTGCTGTGGAGAAGACAATTAAAATGTGGATTGAGACTTAGATCACTAGACAGGATTGGCCTTCAAGAGATGGCTGGGAAAAGAAAATATTAAATCTCTAGGCCAAAGACTATAAGGAAGGAAAACCAGAGGACTTGGCATTTAGCTTTGTGTCCTTCAGCCCTCCTGTGCATCACCCAGAATTTGCAGCTTGTATGCCTACAATTTCCTCAAGTCAGTGCCCCTTGGAAAGAATTTAGCTAATGTCTCCTGATGTCTGCACCTGGCACCAAGCTAAGAGCTTTCATGGAGAGACTATTATTTGGTGTTTATAACAAAGTCTGTTGCAGATGGTATTCTCTTCAGATGAGGAAACTGGAGACTCCAGGAGGTTAAATAACTAGCCCCAAGTGAGAGCACAGCAAAGATGGAAACCCAGTCCTTCTGACACCAAGCCGACGCTGCCTGGGGTGCTCAAAGGTACCACACTGCAGCCAGGCTGCCTTTCTTTCTGAGCCTCCAGAGAAGGAGACCAAGATCTCAGACAGGCTGGAGCCCTCACCCACCCAAATCCCAGCTTTGTTCCTTCCTTCTTTCCTTCCTTTTGTTCTTCTGACCATCTGAATATCCATCCTTTTTTTTTTTTAAATATGTCATCGTGTACGTGCTAGGTACCAGTCACTGATGATACAGGGAGGAACAAGATTCAATTCTTACCCTCATGGTGCTTACAGAGAAGAGAGAAAGAAATTAAGCAAGTAGGTATACATTGATTTAAATTAGCTAAATGCAGGCCCCTGGGTGGCTCAGTAGGTTAAGCGTCTGCCTTCAGCTCAGGTCATGATCTCAGGGTCCTGGGATTGAGCCCCACATCAGGCTCCCTGCTCAGTGGGGAGTCTGCTTCTCCCTCTCCCTCTGCCCCTCCCCCACCCTGCCTCATGCTGTCTCTCTCTCAAATAAATAAAATCTTTTAAAAATAAATAAATAAATGACCTAAATGCCCCTCCGCTTATCTGATTTCACACAGAAAGAGAAAGGAGTTCACCTAATAACATTTGCTATAAAATGGGCGCCTGGGTGGCTCAGTCAGTTGAGCGACTGCCTTCGGCTCAGGTCATGATCCCAGGGTCCTCGGATCGAGTCCCACATCAGGCTCCCTGCTCTGCGGGGAGCCTGCTTCTCCCTCTCCCACTCCCCCTGCTTGTGTTCCCTCTCTTGCTGTGTCTCTCTCTGTCAAATAAATAAATAAAATCTTTAAAAAAAAAAAAAAACATTTGCTATAAAATAAGAACCACTTAGGTTAATAAAGGGTCCTAAGTTTAGTTTTAAAGCAAGACCAGATTCAATAAAAGTTACTTATTTCTTTTGGAATGTGCATTCTGCATTGCAGTCCTTTTAAAATACCTTAACCAAAAAACTAGCAAACTTAGCAAATCTTTTCTTTAATGACTTCAAGTGGTTTGTAAGTTTGAGTCTGTGTGTGTGTGTGTGTGTGTGTGTGTTTATACTGAATATCCATATTTGGCTACTGCCAGTGAGGTTTCTGCAAGGCAGCTGGGGTTGGCATGACCCTGACCATCACTCTGGGTGTGCCTAGCCTTCGCTGAGTTAACCTGGGGTGAGAAGGTAAGGACAAGAAGAAGGTAGAGGTGGAGCTGGAGCTAAGGCGGAGTAGGAAAACCTTGCAGGACCTGAAAATCTTCTTTCACAAGTGTTTTGAAAATATCTGAAATATGCTCTAAAATTCACGCTTAATGGGCCCATGGGTTATTTTTGGCCCAAGAACAGAATTCATTTTGGAGAATGTGTTCAGGGGCTCCTGACAATGCATGGGTTCTCCATCTTCCTCACTCGGCACCTCCTCCGTATGATTTAGACTCAGGCTTCTTTTTTTAGATTTTATTTATTTGACAGAGAGACACAGCGAGAGAGAGAACACGAGCAGGGGGAGTGGGAGAGGGAGAAGCAGGCTTCCCGCTGAGCAGGGAGCCCGATGTGGGGCTTGATCCCAGGACCCTGGGATCATGACCTGAGCCGAAGGCAGACGCTTAACGACTGAGCCCCCCAGGCGCCTCTAGACTCAGGCTTCTAACAAAAATGATGGACCACACCTCGGCCACTTGCATCATAAGAGTATGTGTCAATTTTAATCAGGTAACTAAACTCAATTCTGCAAAATCACAAATTTTAAAAGGCAATGGGTGAATGAGAGGAGGAGGAGGCGGTTGTAGGTAAATTAACACACCCTGATGGCTGACCTTATATAATCATATGCTTAGTCTGGTCAAATGTAATCAGCTCACTGAAAGGAAAGACAAAATCAGAAAAATAAAATCTCTAATCAAAAAGGTATTTTCTGTTACTATAACTCTTTATTGTCCCTTTTGACCTACTCAGTTATGGAGGGATAATTAATAGTATTGTTTTTTCAGCATGAATATTTTCCACAGAACATGCTAAACTGATTAGAAACTGTATAATTTTTAAAATATGTATTTGTGCTTGGTTTTATAAGCCTAAGTTATACACTAACTCAGCAGTTTCCAGGCTGTAATAACACATCCAGGAGCCCTACAGTTGACTCTCATATATTATGATGAGTCAAACCCACAACTCCTTATTTCAGCCCACTTATCCAAAGCGACCAGTACAAACATGTTTCTAGCAATTATAATCAGTAGTAATAGTAGATGCAAGTAGTAAGAGAAAACTCATGAGCCAAGGCTGTGCATCTCAGAAGATCCCCTATTCATTCCAAAATGACCTTGAATTTTTTTTCCTTGGCTAGTTACATGATATTTCTAGATCTTATGTTTTTTAAGCTTACAGGTGGATAAGTCAAGATTTGAAATGTCTCTCATAATTAATGAAAAATGTAAAAGATACTTGCTGAGACACAGTAAGCTTATTCCCTTCTTTTTATATTTTAAGATTTCTTCTTTCCATACAAGGACTCTGAAGGACCTTGTTCACTCATTGTGAATGTCAGGATTCAGGAAATAATAACCGAATATAAGAACTATTAATAACTTCACAGTGCCTTAAACTTTGCACTTAGATTGTAAGGGTATGGTGAAATGGTAAGGAAATTGTAAGGAAATGGTGGTGTGAGGGAAATTATCCCAAGATGTCCCAGAGGTCCCAGAGGTCATGGACTATGAAAGCACACAGATAAAATTAAGATGGTGGAATCATACCATTTATTAAATTGATTTAAAATACAAAAACAAACAAACAAGGGGAAAGAGATGGAGTTAGTCCATGAGGATGGGATGCAAGCAGATGACAGATAGCATCCCCTACCCAAATCCTGGATTATGAAGGTCCGTATGTCATGTTCTCTGCACTGATGGGGTGCTTTGGGGCCAGGGCTGAGGTTTGAGCAAGGGAGGCTGCAGACAGAAGGCCCCTCTGGGGCCAGTGACACACCCTTGCTTTATCACAGAGATGCAGAGAAAAGGATCCTGGCCAATATCTGTCGCTTGCCAATTATCTTGCTGAACAGCCATAGATTTTATCTGCATTTTTTTGAGCACAGCTGTTGTGGGGCCAGAATGGGACCATGTAGAGGGTCACCAGTGAGTGGCTAATAATGTAGGGGCGGCATAACTGTCAGCCCAGAGGCAGCATGATCAAGATTTATGATCTGATATTCCTATCCATTTCTATCTATAGGTAACATTCTTGTTTGTTTCATCATAGAGTTCATTTTTCTATTTATATGTCTTAACATATTCTAAATTACTTTCTATCTGTACTTAACACACGCTGTGAATTTTGCCTGTAGCACATAAGGAACTAGCTTACTTATTATCTATGCCTAAGGATTTCATCATTCATCTTGTTTTCTTGTCCTCTGTAGCAGAATTGAATGTTCCAAATAATATAGCAAACTCCCATCGTAACTGGTGTTGATTCTTACGGCAACCTTCATTCCCAAGTTCAGCAGGACACTGCAGAATTGAATGTTCCAAATAATATAGCAAACTCCCATCGTAACGGGTGTTGATTCTTACGGCAACCTTCATTCCCAAGTTCAGCAGGACACTGGAGAATTGAAAAGCCACCATGCAAACAAAGACATTTCACTTTTATTTTAGGGAACTCACTTATTTACTATCAAACCCAAGATACCTAGGCACAATCCAACCTTTTTAGAATCTGTGCTATCAGTAGTCATGAGCAATGAGGCTGTCTAAAATTTCTTACTGTAGTCAACTCGCCTCCCCACAGTTACTCAAAAGAACCTCACAAGGGCCTGAAAATACGTGGCCCTCCATTTTCTCTCTGACTCCCTCTACGGACTTTCTTGGTCTTTCTTGGTCTTCCCAGAATTCTCCTGCCTCATGACAGGTCTGCCATGTTTCCTACCTCATATTGTTCATGACTGAGTTCCTGTGGACACCACTGACCTAGAATACCGTGAGAATGACACAGCCTAAAAATGGGTGTCATGGGGGCCATACCTGAGAGCTGCTACCTGCTATCCCTGGGTCTGAAAATTTCCCTACACGGCCTTAGGGGTTGCTACTTTTTCTTTACGTTTTTGCTAAAATGTTACCTTTTCACTGACCTTTCTGTTACCACTTTACTTAAATTGCACCCATCACTTCCCACCTCAACACTCCCCATCCTCTTTTTCTTTACTTGTTTTTTTAAAGTTCTTATTTTTAAGCAATCTCTACACCCAACACGGGGCTCCAGTTCACAGTGCAAAGATCAAGAGTCCCATGCTACACCAACTGAGCTGGCCAGGCATTCCTCCTCCTTTTCTAGTTTGACTCCACAGCACTTTATTGCCTTCTAATATACCATTTAAAATTTTCCACTGATTTTGGCCATTTGTCTTACCCATTCCTATCCCAATTACACACACACGCATACACACACACACACACAATTGTAAATTCAATAAGAGGAGGGATTTTTATGAATTTTGCTCACTGCTCTATTTCTAGGACTAGAAAAGTACCTGGCATATAGTGGGTTCCTGGTCCGTATTTGCTTAATACACCTACTCCACCCCATTATCACAGTAGATATTTCTCTTCTACTAACTCCATTTCCATGCCAGGTGAGTAAGAGGAAAGAAAGATCAATATGGGTCAACTCAAAAACAGCTCCAAAAAATTACTCTGGAAAACATTGTCCCCCTATGGCCAAATTTGCAGGCAGATGACAGGAAGCTGGGCAGGATTAATGTCAAGTGAAAGCAGAGATAGAAATCGTGTACGCTGCAAAGTACCAAGTACTCCACCTATCTATGAGTTTGCCATGCCAGAGGGTTGACTCAACCAAGGAATTGGTTGGCCAACCAAGGATGTTAGAATTGCCTTAAGCTCTGTGGCTGGATCCTATTTTGAGGGGCTCCACAGCTTATTTGAGGCAGGACTTTCTGTTCACTGATTCCAAGCATGTTTGTTTGAATGAGAAAGGTGTTTCCTTGGTCTAAGGTGAGCGTTGTTGTTTTGTAGAAACTTGTGATGGCTAAATAGCTTAGGGGTGTTGGCATTTCCTAAAGGAAATGATAACATCATGTGGTCCTTCTGAGAGGAAAATGATAGTGCCCCACTCTCCCCATGACATAGCATGGGGATGTCTCACTAGAGGGAACACTGGCTCAGCGCTGACATGCCCACATGCTCCTAGTCCCGCGCTCACCATGACCTAGGACGTGGATGTGAAGAAGTCCGACCAGTTGAACTACTGTGGAAGGGAAGCTTGCTTCCTTGTTTAACCCTCTTCCTTTCCAAAATCTGGACTCCCTTTCACTCTCAGAGCTCAGAAGCAGGTCTCAGACATTTTGAATGCTGCTCTGGGTCCTGCTCTGACTTGTTCACCAATCTCAAGCAAGTCTTTCTACCTCCAGCTTTGTCCTTTCTCACTTGAGGTCTTTCTTCTGTAAAAGTGGGAACTTGCTACTGAGTCTCTCGACAAGGACACAGAAGTCAGCTCAAAAATGGTTAACAAAAACAACTTTGGAGAATGTTGTCATTCTGTAACCAGGGCTTTTTTTTCTTTGTTGAACTTTAGTCACTCTTCTGTCTCCCTCCTAAAGGGAATGCCTAGACATCCAGCGAACCTCCGCACCCCCCCCCCACCAAGTTGACCTCACATGACTCCTCATGCATGCACCACATGGGAAGCAATGGATGTCAGGCCCTCAGCAGTGCCCCCAGACCTCACTAAAATTTCTCTGCCTCTCTGGAACAGGTGTCTGTTCAATCTCCCATGACATTGACATGTTATAGTAAAAAAGTTGGCTTGTACTCTGGGTCATTCTTTCCCATAGAAAAATACAGGGTTAAATCAGAGAAATATCATTCAAAGGTTCTAAACTAAGTAATTCCTGTGTCCAGCAGGAGGAGTGTTTTTGTTGACTTGTTTTCTTTTTCTACCCTGAACCCACGTCTCACTGACAAAGAGAAACACTTGTATGTTCATAGGCTGGGACAGAATATTCTAACGCTGTCGATCAACACTTGGCTCGAGGCTGTTCTGCAGTTTTAGTTGTCTAAGTGTTAAATGTAGGGTAAATTCAAATCTTTGATGTTTTCATGGAATAATCACTAATGAATATAATCATGTTCCGATGTAATTTGTTTCATTTGCGAGTTGGCAGGAACGAAGAAGGCAGCTTTCTTTAAAGATGATTAGACCATGGTTATTAGGGTGAGGTCATTGGTTTACAATTAAGTCATTTTTTTCCCTACGGTTATAATAATAGTGATGGAACCCAGAATCTTGTAGCTTGCTCTTTGGCAAAGGAAGGAGATCAAATTTTCAGAGTTTGGGCTGCCTTCCCTGAGCTGAGGAATAGTTTCCCACACCCGAGGCTGCTGGTGGGTAACGGCCCCCTCATACCACAAGCATTACTCGGTGTCAGGCCTCTGGGGGGCCCCCAGCAGTTCACAGCACTCTCCAACTTGGAGCAGAAGCCTCTACAACATATTCCAGAAGAAGACATTTTAAATTTAAATCCCAGATTGGATTTATTGTCACCTGATCTACCCTGTGCTAATAAGAGGAAGAGATAGTCTTCAAAGGAAGAAAAAAAGCAGACCCAAGGATTTTGCACTCCCCATGAAAGAAAAAATATCTTCCCACTGGGGTCAGGAAAAGTTATCAGCTTCAGACCTCTAGGCATGGGACTTAATTTCCCATATCATTATTTTTGCCTGCATAGTCACCATTTTTTAAAGTTATGTTTTTATCTCTTTTCCTCTCTTACAAACAAAACATTTCATGGTCTCCACAGACCTATTTTTGGCAAGCTCTAAAAATTCTGAAATACTTAAAGCCCGTCATAGGGAAAAATAGCCACTGGGACTAAAACCACTGGATTCTAGGTACTAAATGAAATTCTGTTGCTCCATTAAAGAATTTTCCTCTCGGGGCGCCTGGGTGGCTCAGTCGTTAAGCGTCTGCCTTCGGCTCAGGTCATGATCCCAGGGTCTTAGGATCGAGCCCCGCATCGGGCTCCCTGCTCCGCGGGGAGCCTGCTTCTCCCTCTCCCACTCCCCCTGCTTGTGTTCCCTCTCCCACTGTGTCTCTCTCTGTCAGATAAATAAATAAAAATCTTAAAAAAAAAAAAAAAGAACTTTCCTCTCTGTTCTTGGGGTTGAGATGAAGAAACAGTGGGGAGAGTCCTGAGACAGGAATTGAGACTCATGTCTTCATCCTGACCATATTGTTAACTAGTTGTCAGGCCCTGAACCAGTCACTTAACCCAGCTGAAGAGCTGGAATATGTACATATTAAGACCTCTACCTGCTAAAACACCTCTAAATGCGGGCATGTAGACAAGGGCTAAAGTCATACATTTGGTGGTTGCATTTCTAGACTTTTCCTAAAATACAGGCTTTGAAATGAAAACTACCAGGCAAATGGCATCTCCTCCTGCTTTTAAAACTTGAGATTTATGGACACTGAATTGTGCCTAAGAATTTGATAGGAATATACCCATTGTCAAGTCTCAGGGTACTGTTTATATTCTGCATAAATATTTAAACAGAGAATTCTGAGCACCAGATTGTCATCAAGGAAAGAGTAAGCTGCAATATCACGTAGCTGCACAAAGCAGTAAGATTCACGGTCAAGAGTGTGGGTTCTGGAGTCAAATGGCTCGTATTCAAATCCCTCTCCTGCCACTTGTTTGCTCTGTGACCTTGGCGAGTTGACTTAACTTCTTTGTGCCTCCAGCTTATCTATACATGGAACCAATTCCATTATCTCCCTTCTAGAACTATTGTTAAGGATTCACATAAATAATGCATTTATAGTAATCAACTCCATTATTGGCATACAACAAGCATTCAATAAACATTAGGAACTATTTTTACAACCTGAGAATTAGGTCCAAAATGACGAGTCTGAGACCCTCATTATTACTTTCAATTTTTTATGACTTCAAATCTAATAGAAAGAATTAAATAAAATAGCCAAGAGTGGCCTTTGTTATTCTCTTCGTTCCTTAGTTGTTTCTAAGGGTAGATATTTTTAAAATTATTTTTAAAGATTTTATTTATTTACTTATTTATTTGAGAGACAAACAGAGAGAGCACAAGTGGGGAGAGGGGGAGAGGGAGAAGGAGATTCCTCATTGATCAGGGAGCCTGACACAAGGCTTAATCCCAGGACCCTGAGATCATGACCTGAGCTGAAGTCAGTTGTTTAACTGACTGAGCCACCCAGGGACCCCTAAGTGTAAACATTTTAAAATAATGTAGGACTATTCAGGATTAACTATAGTCATCTGGGCTCTTGTTATGCAGTTAGCCAAAAAGCAAATGGCAAGGACTTGACTAGCAGAGCTAAGTGGTAATTGAAAATGGAAATTTTTCTTTAAGGATTTCGTTTTAAATAAGATTTGGGGGAGGGTAAGGTTTATCTATTCATCAAATAAAGCACCTTCATTCTAGAAAACATGCTTATTTGATTCCATTAGACAGCCACCTTTAACATTTTTGTGTTATTTACTACCATTTTCTGTGCATAATTTTTGTTCCACTATTATAGTCATGCATTATATCCTGCTATATTTATTAACCTCCTTTTTTTTTTACCTGAAGACTGGTCTTTGGCCTAATTTTAAGGGACCATTTTCCTTTTGTATATAACTAACTAAAATCAAGTCCTTGTGATTCAGAGAGACCAAAAAGGGTGGGAAAATATGTGAATGACTTCTCCATTCCAGTGGGAACCTGGATGGAAACCCTCTTTTTGGAAGCCAAGAAGGCAAAGTTCCATTTTTTCTTGGCAAGACACTTTATGAGATTCTGAGTGTCTTTGGACTCTGCACTTTGGTAGCTTGGAATTAGCCTGAGAACACTTTCATGCCCCAGTGATCTCAGAATCTCTCTCCTAACAACAAAGACCCTGATTTCCAGTGTTCAGTTGAATTTCTCAAGGCCCAATAAAGTGTTGGTTTGTATCCATCTCGAGTTCCCTTTTCCTTGTCCCTCACACACTGATGTTTATTGTAACTTTCACAGAAAGAGGGTTTATCACTCACAATATAGTTTCCAGGTTAAGGAATGACCTTAATATCCTATTAGTGATTCTCTTGGAAAGTGTAGCTGCCACTCTACAAAAAACATACTATATTTTATCCTGAACTCTTTTCTTTTTATACTCCTCTTTTTTTCCTTATATTCTGTGGGTGCTTAAAGATCCCATATGCCATGGTAAATACAATTTTCTTTTCAGGATAACTATTTTTTCAGCCCAACCCAAAGAGGTAAAATAGTTTCTTCCTTAAGGACTGTGGACTGTGGCCAATTGCTATATAAACCTGTGTTCTCCAGTGTGTTGGCTCTCAAATGCACTAAATTTAACCCTTACTGATGGTATAAACCCCATCTGTCAGCCACCCCTGCAAACAAGATACTACAGCTGGCAGATTATATGGAAAACTTGGAAGTGATTGGAAAACTTGAAATCCTACTTTAAAGCTGGATTTAACGGTTAGCTCTCTGAACAATCGTGACAGCCACTGTTGAGCTTTGCCAACATATTGGCTACTGGGCAGGTTATGGGAATAAATGATGAGAAGTGATCCAGGGTGGCCCATCATTTAGTTCAATCAAACCTGATCCTCTGATCCTCAGACCTGCCCCCTGGGAGGCTTTGTGCTCTGCCTTGGCTATGATGTGGAGGTCCCCCCTGGTCTTTCCAGGCCAGTCTCAGGGACACACCCTCCCTCTAAAGCTACTCTCCATGGCTGGCCCAAGACCAACCTCTGAATTCCCCAAAGCACTCTGAGACTGGGCTGGAGCATTTAAAGAGGGTCTTACCAGCTGACTGAGCACAGCAAAAGGAATAGGGAACACACAGCTGTAGGGTATGTCCTCAGCATAGAGCTTACTCATCTGCCCCCCTTCCCAGCTGTAGGCCCACCTCCATGCAGCAAGGTCATCTGTCCCTTCTTCCCCTGCAAGGCCTGGAACATGCTTCCACCTCTGGAAGCCCAGATCTAACAACTTAGTAAGTTCTGGTTTCCTGTCCTGGAACCCAGGTTTTCTCTTCATGCTTGACACTGGAATAGGTCTTCTCATCCTGCAGAAGAGATCAGCTTTGATTCCTAGAGCATGGCCTCTCTCATAGCCTCAACAGGACAACCACAGCAGAAGGCCCCCCCCAGGTGTTGATGGACGAGCACATCCAGGGGCAAAAAGCTGTTTTATTGCAAATGGTTATGATGGTCATCCAAGTGCTAAAGATACACCCCAAGAGGGGGCCAGTGTTCGTGGGTGCCCAGGAGCTCCTTGCAGCTCTGGTAGAAGGAGGCAGATGATAGTATGGAAGAGGCAGAATGACATTTAAGGTACATGCTAGAGGCCTCCACTTTCTTTAACAGGAAAGAAGGACTCTTGACACCGTCACGTGGCAGTTGGGAGAAGGAGCTGCTGCTTCTGCTATTGCTTTTGTTCCTCCTGGCTTGGGTTTCTGGAGGCTGCTGCTTCAAAGGCAGCTGGATCACCATTGTGCTTCTTGCCACAGTTCCGCTAAACGTGGGCCCCTGGAGGGTGACATGAGAAAGGTCACTCCCTGGATAAAGGAGAGGCTTGATTCTTGCTTAGCCTGGCTGTCGGGAAAAAGAGAGCTTCAGTTGAGCTTGCTCACAGGTTCTGGGGCCTGGGGCCTCTGTGTGTGTGTGTGTGTGTGTGTGTGTGTGTGTGTGTGTGTGTGTGTG
>NC_058410.1:17953354-18013733 GCF_002201575.2 Neomonachus schauinslandi | reverse complement strand
GTGTGTGTGTGTGTGTGTGTGTGTGTGTGTGTGTGTGTGTGTGTGTGATGACAAGCTGGATCTCAGCATTCCATTTTTTTCAAGCCCACATTCCATTACCCCATGTTCAACTCAGTTGGCTTCCAGAGCCCTCCCAAGAGAAACAGCTGTTTGATGCCTTAAAGAGGAAATTTTAAAAGCTCTTGAGGTTTAGAATTTTAGAATCTGCAGGGTTGATAACTTCCTCTCTGCTTATGAAAACAAACAGCATTAACTTCTCTCTTTCTCAATACAAACACAGTTCCAAAATGCATGCTTCTCTTCGAAATGCAGTTCTATCAAGGAAGCAAAGATGATACTGGGTAGCCTATAATGAAGTTGTAGATGCCACTAAGAAAATCAGTTCTTGATATGATAGCATGGGTACTGTTGATCATGATGCTACAACTGACAAGTGATAGGAAGATGGAGACCATAGGATTGCTGCTTGAGACAAGGAAGTTTCCTATCTCACCTCTGAGGCACAAAGCACCGATCTAACAGAAGAGACAAGGGATTTGGAAATACTGTTAATTTAAAGTAATTAATCACCCCCAGGAAATACATTGTTGGTTGTTTCTGCTAGAGTTCTTTAGTAAGCCAAGTCACAGAACCAGCAATATAGTTCAGAATAACTAAAGGATATTTTTTTTTGGAAGATGTGTGCTAGAGGGATAGTGTTGTGTTCTGATTTTTTTTTTCCAGTTTGAGAAAAATAAGAACTAAGCTTTGAAGCATCTGCTTGCCCCTGACACACACACACACACACACACACACACACACTTACTCACTCCCTCATAGTTTATTCTGGCTCATTTTCTCTCTCTCCCTCAATCTTTCTCTCTCCTTTCCTTCCTTTCTGTTCCTCGCCCTTTCTCTCTTAGATTACCCGTATCCTTAAAGGTTGACAGGCCAGTAGAATCAGAAATGAGAACAAACAGGAATGTATAGCTATGGATAAATAGAAATCTTGTCATTTTTATTTCTCTTATCCAGCTCATTCATTTTCTTCTGGATGGTCTTCTTTTTGAAAAGGCTATTTCCAATAGACTTGTTTATCTCTCCTCAACTTCTGCCCCAAAATTTGAACATGGTGGGATAATGTTTTGGAGGGGGGGAGGGCTTCAAAACAATCAGTAGCTTTTTCTTTTTTTTTTTTTTTAAATATTTTATTTATTGACAGAGAGAGTCACAGTGAGAGAGGGAACACAAGCAGAGGGGGTGGGAGAGGGAGAAGCAGACTCTCTGCTGAGCAGGGAGCCCGATGCGGGGCTCGATCCCAGGACCCTGGGATCATGACCTGAGCTGAAGGCAGACGCTTAACGACTGAGCCACCCAGGCGCCCCAGTAGCTTTTTCTGAGTGATGAAAATGATCTGTATTAGCATGAATACCATTCATTTGTGTTATTTTGAACATTCTTCAATAAAGGAATTCATCTATATCAAGACTGCTTTAATTCTCGATAAAACTAGTTTCTCATCACTAGCTCTTAGTGCCAAGAACAAAATGATTTCCAATGCTCCTAAATATTCACAGAGCTGATAGACATAAAACAATACAGGGAGAATTCTGTAGTGACAAAATAAAATATCTTAAGGAAAGGATTACTTTATATCAACCACAGTCAAGGTTGTAATATATTTGATGTGACTTGTAAACAAACAGATGAAAGATCTTCAACCTCCAAAGCATTCTGAATACTTTGTAATGAAAAAATAAATTAGTTAAAAACAAAATGATTGTTAAGTTTAGCTAAAAGTTTACACTGCTACTAGTTTACTAGTATCCAGGGTATAGCACACTTTTTCTTATTCCATTCAGTAAATATTTATTGAGATTTTACTCTGTACTATGCATTTGTACTGTTTGGAATATAGATGGCCCCAGTTCTCAAGGAGTTTACAGTCTACTAGAGAGACAAATAAACATTTCCAACAAAAGTACAGCTGAAAATAAAGGAAGAAGGCCAAGAGCAATACAGTGGAATATCTGTCCCTAGAGACAGGATGTTTATTTTAGTCAGTTTGCCATGGTCCAAAATCTAGCTTCATAAGCTCAGATACCTTGGCATAAATTGTTTCCCAGTAATAGGTAGTTGGACAAGTAACTAGAATCATTACTAGCAAACTAGAATGCCATTTATTAATGTGTCCTGAGAAAGAGAACTTCCCAAGGAGCTAGACCCTAAGTCCAATGGCCAGCACACCACAGGCTGCCACAGCAGGAGTGAAGTTCTGATCAGAAGGTTTCTTGGTAAGCATGAAATAGAAGAAATTAACATTTGATGCAAGATCAAACATTTATGATTTATAAGAAATTATAATGATAGCCTCAGGATTCTATCTCCTAAAGTGGGTAGACCTGACACCGTGGATGGGACAAGTCAAAACTTTGAGCAAGAGCACCCTCCACCGGCAACACGGGTGTGGCCAAAGTAGGCCCATCCCACAACCCCTTGAATGGGCGTGGCCAAAGTTGGCCCACCCCACACCCCCTTTGAATGGGCGTGGCCAAGGTTGGCCTATCCCATGCCCCCTTTGATTTTTGCTCTCCAGGCCTGCTGGCTGGCTGATATCCAGGATGTGCACAGATATGGCCATACCAGGAGTCTGAACCCTGGTTTTGTAGGGGTCTGAAAGAAATAATATACCCTTATAAGTAAAAAATTAGGTATAAAGGTGAAGATTTATTTGGAGGATTCAGGGCCATTTGCTTGGAAAATCCACTTCCGCAAACCAATCGTTAAATTATGAACATACTTTTATATTAGTCAATGAATACTGCTGTCCTGACTCCCGTCATGCTGGCCATCCTGACTTCTCCCTCCCCGGGGAAATCCTAGACCTCACCACACTCCAGCAATGAGAGGACTAAAGTCTGAGACTGTAGCATATGTTCTGATCGTGGTGATTGGTAAATATTATCAACAGGGCTTTCTTTTTAAGGCACTTTTTATATATCTCTGATCTAATGAGTTATGTATCTATTTTGCCATGTAGCTCTCAATGCTAATCCCTTTTTCTCAAATTCTTGGCAAAAACCTCATGATAACCCCTAAATAGTGACAATTAATACAAGTCAGAAATAATTAAAGTTCCTTTTACAATGCTCTATATATTACCAAATAATGAAGCTGAGTGGAAGCCTTGCTCTCTCAAGCAATGCGGCCTTCTAGGGCATTCCCAGCAAGAAGCTCTAAGGAACAAACCCAGTAAGGACAGCCCTGAGCAACTGTCACAGCACAAGTTCCCAAAAGACTGGAAGAGAAGGCAATCAAGGGGATTTTCTTGTTTGGTTGTTTTATGTTTTGTTTGGTTTGGTGTGGTGTGGTGTGGTTTTTTAATCAAGAGCCAGTACAAACCTTTCCCCAGGGAAGAGTTGAAACATTATTAAAAGGAGAAAGAATGAATGCTCAGTGAACAACCAACAGCCAATGCATTCTCAAAACTTATAGCTCATTCAGGGCATTAAAACTGAGAATTCATGCCATACAGGGACAGCTCCTCAAAATCTCCTCCCTCCTGATTTAGGTACATTTGGGGGGAAAAGCTGTTCTTGTATTGTTTTTAAAGAAGCAATTACTATATTTGACTATGGAACTTAGTTTTCCATAAATTCATTATCAACTGGTATAATGTTGCTCTCTAGAACATTTGCAACATTTTCAATTTCATCAAGCCAAAAAGATAGTTTATTAAGGCAGTCACTTTCCCCCGTGAGTCTCAGAAGAAGATTCATTTGGCTTTAAAGCATCTTCATATAATTTGTAGCTGTGGGTTTCCCAGGGGGAAGATATACAAAGGACGCTGTGAGAAAATATGCTTCTTATTTAAGCTGTGAAGTGTTGATAGAACTATCTTCAGCTGACAGTCAATGACAACCACTGGGGATGTGAAAAACAAACAAACAATATCTTTTGTTGCATTCTGTCTTTTTAAACTAATTTGTACAAGATCTACAATTAGGATTCAATATATTATGTACTGAGAAACAGCGTGTGGTTAATAAAAATTTAAGAATTTATCTTGGACAGGGCCTGGCTCCCAGTGACTGTTTGATGAATGACAGATGACAGAATGAATGAATGAATGAGTGAATGATTAAATGAGCAAGCCAGCAAAACAGCTTTCTCTCTGAGAAAGCTCACAGAGTGAAAAACTAAATTTACATTTTTAACTTATCGCCCAGCAAAAAGTAAGCAGGTTCTAGAGGAGCGAATGGCAACTTTGCTAAATACATAACTGACAGTATAATTACCCCGAGGAGAGAAGCCATTGCTCTGAATGAATGCTAAGTGCAAAGACTATGGATGTGTGTGCGCGAGTGTGTGTGCACACACGCATGGATGCATGCATGCACGTGCATGCTCACCCATGGGCGCACTAACAGAGAAACCCAGAGGAACTGGGGAGTGGCGCTTCAAAGCTAAAAGGGAGTTCCTGTGTAAACAGTCTGTGTGATCTCAAGCAGGGCATTCAGTACATCTAGGAGGCACCAAGATTCCGTGGGAAAAGCAGAGACAGGCTTTGGGTCCAGACAGATAAGGGTACCAATCTGCAGCTTACCCGCCCTTTGACCTTGACTAATGTACCTTACCTCCCTGAGCCTCAGTTAACTCACCCTTCAAGTGCTGATAACAACACTCCCTCTCCAGGTTGTTACTGAGAAACTGAGGTAATAGTACAAACATTTGTACTGCGTGTATTATACGCTGGGCAGTATTCTTAGCACTTTATATATATGACCTCATTTAAACCTCACAAGAGCCACATGAGACAAGAATTTCCCTTCACAGATGAGGAAAACTGAGGCAGGGGTTAGGTAATTGCCCCAAGTGTATGGCATAGGGTCTGCACACAGTCGATTCTCAATAGATAATAACAGCCATTATTTATTGCCACCATGCTAAGAGCTTTACATTTATTCTCTCATTTGATCCTCCGGACAATCATATGTGTTTATCGTGTGCCTGGCAGATAGCGGGAATGTAATAAGTATTTGTTGAATGAATGCAAGAATCCTCCCTGTACAGAATTAGCTGAGGCTTATATAAGTAACTTGCTCAAGGTCATACAGCCAGAATGTGCACCCCACACACTAACCCTGTGTGTATGCTCTTAACCATGCCAGTTATTTATGGTCTGTAACTGAAGGGACATATCAAAACCATCGCAAGCAACTAAGACTGAACACTTCTGGTGTGTTTAGAAAACATGGAATCTGTGGTCTTACCTTTCTCTCGCTCTGTCTTTTTCATTGCACTCTTGATCTCTGTCTAAGCCCCTAAAAAATCTGTGCTCTGCAGCCTCCAATTTCTAATTCTGGCTGGCGAAGGGAAAAATATTAGAAATTGTACTCTGAACTATCCATCATTTAGCTAAGACTTCTTAAGGGTTCTTAAGTAATCAGGCATTTGAGGCTTTGGATTGTATTTGAGGGGAAGAGGGCTTTAATGAGGTGAGTGAAGAAGTATGCGATTTGTTTTAATATACAATTCCCACATGCTACAAATAGCAAGGTCCAAAAAACCCAAGTCTTAAAAGAAAACTGAATAATATTTTACTCCAACTATTATATGCTGACCTATAATTGAATGTTAATATTGAATTAATTGCCTTTACATTCATCATTTCTATAATATGGATAAGTGGACAGAGCTTCCAAAAACTGTTTCTTTGATTTAGAATGAAAGAATAATGGGTATTTGCTTCCAGCTTGGTGGACTAATTATAGAATGCTGTCATTCTTTGTGTTTCAGTACCTTGAGGTGATTAAGCAGGGATAAAAGCTAAAATTAAAAAGAAAAGCCCATTACCAAATACTAAACAGCTTCAGTAACTTCATGCCAGTCTCTGAAGGACATTCCTGCCTTGTTATGACAAGGAATTATTCATAATGTGTGCCTAGCATATAGATTGCATCCTTTATTTGAAACAATAAGAGAGTCATCCTTAGTAGTTGATGGAAATAAGTAGGCAGGCAAAATTTAAAGGGAAGAAAAAAAGACCAACCAGGAGGCCTCCATAATAATTGCTTGTCACCGTAACATCAAGTAGTCCATCCTTTTAGGAACTCGTTACGTGGCTAGGCCATTATGTTCTCTGGATGGAAAAAAAGTGCAGTAATTCGCAGAAAAGCAATGACAGCATTCTGATGGTTTACCTAATAGTTTTGACTAGAATGGTGGCTTGAAAGCAACGAGTGATTCTGTATTTGAAATTGTTTTGCCGTCTTTTTTGCCCAATCAGAATTTTTCTCATTTAAAAAAATATTAATACCTTTGAAAAATATCAAAGAGAACTCCATCAGTGTTTTGATCTGACTATAGCGTGCACAGCTTCCAGATTCGTGCCCAATTACTTGCTTAGTGAAACGTCTGCAGTTGCTGGGAGGAAACGGGGAAGAGATGCTATGCTTTAGTGCCCCTTGCTGGTCAACCTGAAGAAAATCTGAGCGATATGATTGCCAGAGCCCAGGTTTCAATAAATGGTGTGCCACATTCCACTCACATGCACAGGAAGCCCAATCAATTTAACCTAAACACATGGAGTCAGTCTTAAAAACCGTTATTAAGGATGAGATGATGTGTCTGGAAATGCACGTATTCTCTTAGAGAGGAAAAAAGTTCAATATAAGGACAAACTATGTGTGAAGTCTTAGCCTCACTTCAAAATAAATCCAGGTAAATACATTCCTATGAATGCACCCTTATGACATAAGAAACTTTTCCTAGGCCCAAAGCCTGATTTGTGCATGATTATGTCTCCAAAAATGTGTATAGCCTTTCAAACCATAGGGAAAACAGTAGATACCAAAAAAATACCAAATGGAATTCTCAATTCCAATTAACTCCCAAAAATGTTACAAAAACCTATTTCTACAGGAGAAAAAAGGGCATATCTACAGTAATGCATTAGATCATTGATAATTACATTATAATTTTAACAAGTGAGTTCTGATTTGGGTGAATTTCTTATCCATTTGACATTTTTTAAAGGATGTAATGATACTACTTTTATAATTTAAAAACAACAGCCACAACATGGATACACTGACCAGTTGTCTACCAAAGCTAATTAATTCTTAGGATTCCATAGTGAGCCATCAGACCTAACACATCAATCCTATTTGAAACACCATTAGAAGTGGGCTTAGAATTAGATCCCTCCTAGAATTGAGAATCCAGAATTTTAAACTCTTTAATTTTGGTCAGTTTAATGATGTTCATATAATTCCAAAACAATTCAATGGGGGAAATGAATGGTCTTTTCAACAAATAATGTTGAGATAACTGGATAGTCATATGCAAAAGAATGAAACCAAACCCCTACCTCACACCATATATAAAAAATTAACTCAAAAGTGACAAAAGATCTTAAGTATAAAATCTAAAACTATAAAACTAGTAGAAGAAATCATAGGAGTAAATCTTTGTGATCTTAGATTTGACAACGGTTTCTTAGATAAAACACCAAAAGCACAAGCAACAAAAGAAAAAAATAGGTAAATTAGATATCATCAAAATTAAAACTTTCGTGCTTCAAAGAATACCATCAAGAAAGTGAAAGGACAAAACATAGAATGGGACAGTGTTTCGCAAATCATGTGTCTAATAAGGAACTTGTATCCATAACATAATAAAAAAAAAAAAGAATGATAGCAACTCAGTCATTAAAAAGTTAAAATTATTTGCTAATATAAAAATAGGCAAAGAATCTGAATAAACATTTCTCAAGTGGAGATATACAAATGGCCAATAAGCACATGAAAAGATGTTAGTTATTAGAGAGAGGTAAATCAAAACCACAGTGAGAAGTATTTGACACCCACTAGCATGGCTATAATCAGATAGATAGACAATTATGAATGTTGTTGAGGATGTAGAGAAATTGGAACCCTCAGTCATTCCTAGTAAGAATGTAAAATGGTGTAGCCATTTCAGAAAAGAGTTTGGCAGTTTCTCAAAGGTGATACACAGAGTTCCTATATGACCCATAAATTCTACTCCTAGATAGGTGTACACACACAAGATACATATGACAAGAGAAATAAAAACATACGCCCACAACTTGTACATGAATCTTTATAGCAGCGTTATTGATAAAAACCAAAAGGTGGAAACAACCCACATGTTCATTAACAGATGAATGGATAAACAAAAAGTGGTCCATTCATATAATAGAAAATTATTTGTCATCAAAAATAATGAAGTACTGATATGTGTACAACATTAATTAAACCTTGAAAGCGTTATGCTAAATGAAAGAAGCCAGACACAAAAGGCACATATTGTATGAATCTACTATGTTATTCTGCTAGGGCTGCCATAACAAGATACCATGGGCTGGGTGGTGTACACAACAGAAATTTGTTTTCTCACAGTTCTGGAGGCTAGAAGTCCAAGATCAAGGTGTTGTTGGCTGGTTTGTTTTCTCCTGAGGCCTCTCCTTGGCTTGCAGATGGCTGTCTTCTCACGCTTCCGTCACATGTCTTCTCACCCTTCCTCTCTATGCACACACATCCCTGGTATCTTCCTCTTCTTATAAAGGCATGATACTATTGTGTCAGGTCCCTTATGACCTCATGTAGCCTTAATTACCTCTTTCAAAGCCCTCCAAATACAGTCACATTGAGGGTTAGGGCTTCACCATATGAATTTAGCAAGATGTAATTCAATCCATAACATCCACTTATATGAAATGTCCAGAATAGGCAAATTTATAATGACTGACAGTAGATAGTGGTTGCCAGGGGCTGGGGGGGGATGGGAGGATTGGGGTGACAGCTAAGGAATGCAAAAGTTTCTTTTTGGGGTGATGAGAAAGTTTTGAAGTTGATTGTGCTGATGGTGGAACAACTCTGTGAATAGGCTAAAAGTCATTGAATTAGACATTTTTTTAAATTATACATTTTATTTATTTATTTATTTATTTATTTATTTATTTTAGAGGGGGGAGGGGCAGAGGGAGAGGGCAAGAAAGAGAATCTTAAGCAGACTCCATGCCCAGCATGGAGCCAGACACGGGGCTCGATCTCACAACCCTGAGATCATGACCTGAGCTGAAATCAAGAGTCAGATGCTTAACCAACTGAGCCACCCAGGTGCCCCTTAATTATACATTTTAAATGAGTGAATTATATACTATGTGAATTGTATCTCAATAAGGTTATTACTAAAAAAAAAAAAAAAAAAAAAAGCCAAGGGGGCTAGAAGTCTTTTTGAGGTAGCAGGAGTCCACTCATGAGGATGAAGCTCAGGCCAGGAGTAAAGTCCTTAAATGTAGACAAAGAAGAAAAAGCCCACTTCTGATCCTAAACATTAAATATTCAGGGCATTTGGGGCAGAAGAGCAGGTATCAGATCTGGGGCATGTGGTCAAGGCTGCCCTGGCTACAAACTTGGCGTGAATTTGAGTCACAGAGTGTTGGCCTTGAGCTCCTGCCAAGGCCCACATTCACCTTAGAGACCAAAGTATGACGTCACCGCCTGGGGAGAAGAGAGGCCTAAGACTGGGAACTGGGCAGGGTGTGAGGCAGGGCCTGAGGTAATCTCTCTTGTGTTCTGACTTCCCTCCTCCATTTCTTTAGAATTAGAAGGTTCAACTTCAGTGAGCATGTAATCCTTCTGGTATTCTCTCACAAACTCTGTGTTTTCAAAGCATAGGTCTGCCAAACTGCATTTCTTAAGCACAAATGCTATCCTGTCATTGTCAGCTTGCTTATTGATCTTCTCCACTGGACTTCAAGATCCTGGAAGATAGGGGCTGTTACTTTTATCACTACACACCCAATGGCTCACCCTTGGCTGAGCACATAGAAAATGCTCCATAAACATTTGTTAACATGAATGAGTAAATGAGTACTTGTCTTTCCCATTTTTAACTTGTTAGAATGCACATTAATTTCTTGCTTATGCTAGACTGAGCCATTGTCAGAACTAGTAAAACTCAAGAATCCTAACTAACGCACTGATTTTTTTTCCCATAGAGTTGACATAATTATCAATAATAATAATAATAATAATGAGTAGATATTTTTATTACCCCCATTTTGTAGATGTGAAAACTGAAATTTGCAGAGTTTAACTGACTTGCCCAAAGTCACAGACTTAGTAGTACTGGAGCCATGATTTAACCTCCAAACTCCAAAGTCTATGCATGTGTCCTCTACGTAATTATGACTTTGCAATGTTTTATTTTGCGAACATACTCTTGTCAGCGGTAAGTGGAAAAAAGAAGCAAGAATTGAGGCTTGAGATTGTTCACACCTTTCAGGCCCTGTCTGAAGGCTTCCTGGCCTCAAGGTTAGAGAATCCCTGCTTGGGTTCTGGATCACACACAGCTTCCCTGCATATTCAGGCCACAATGTTCTCAGACCACCTTACTTCATAGGCAAAAATAACTTGGCCCGATGCAAGCAGCTCCTCGCATTGCGGAGACCATAAAAAGAAGGCATGCATAGAAAGTATGGGTGGGCTTCTCTCCCTTGATCATAAATTTGGTCTGTAATCAACCAAACCCAGAAAGCCTCTTCAGATTGTTTTCACTGTCTACTGACTCACAGCTTCCAATTTTCATTTTATCCTCTTTCGTTCCCCTTACGCATTTTAGCTGCACTTCACAGAGTGCTGCACAAAGGGAAAACTCAATATGAGTCAAATGCTTACCAGAATGGGACATTCTGACATTTCAGAACAAGAAGCTCAGATTGAGGTGTTTCAAAAAGGCATGCATCAAATGTCCCGAAAGTTGCTATAAGAGATTCAACAGCTTTCACATTGCCCTCAATAAACAAAATTAAATGTTTGCTTGTTTCATGGTTACCATGTCCCAATGCAAACAGCCTGGTGCTTTTCCTATTTTCCATTCACTTCTGTTACCTTGGCCATGTGCATGTCATGACTGGACAGCACTCAAGGATCATCATCTGCAAGAGTAAAGGGGGTATTCATGCCCATAATGGGGCAACTCCTGTTCCAGGAGAACTTAGGGCCATTCAAGGCCAATGTCTATGATTAGGAAAATTAAAACAGAACCAAGGTTAATCTACCACACTCAGGATGTTCATTGTATCTCGGACTAAGCCAAAATGCTAAGAGGGAACAGGGTTGCTAATGTCAATTGTGTAAAATGTCCTCAGATTTCAAATGAACCTTGTGGGCAGAGAGAGAGGAAGTCCAGACATTTCCCTTAGATTCTTCTCTCAGGGCAAGGGCAAAATGCCCTACCCCACCCCTTACCGTTCTTACCAACAACATGGGTCGGTGAGTTGCTCCTGTCAAACGCCCAGTAAGTAATGAGACAGGGCTAGGTCTGTCCTACTCAGCATCGTGCCTCCAGAACCCAGCACACACCTGACTTAATACATTTTTATTAACTTCATAAAGAACTACAAGGTCAATGGAGAAGAAGAGATGCCCGGCAAAAATATGGCTGGAAATTGACTCCCCTGCCATAGAGAAGACCTTGGATCTCACAGAGGGTGCCCTTTACTCTAAGAATGAGCCAAACCTTATCTGCTGGGGGAAGACTTTTGTTGGATGATAAGATCTTTTAAAGACTAAGGTACTTTTCATCATTTTAACATGCTTTAAAAGCACTATAAAGCTTGGCTTTTTAAATGATTCCTTAGTTTTTGATTTCTGAACAAAATAGCATATTTAAGAACCAACACCTTTCTTTAGTCCACGATTAAATATAATATGTATATCTATTTGAAATATACATTTTGAAAATACTAGAAAAGTGGCACCTGGGTGGCTCAGTCGGTTGGGCATCTGCCTTCGGCTCAGGTCATAATCCCAGAGTCCTGGGATCCAGTCCCACATCAGGCTCCCTGCTCAGGGGGGAGCCTGCTTCTCCCTCTCCCTTTGCCACTCCCCCTGCTTGTGCTCTCTCTCTCAAATAAATAAATAAAATCTTTAAAAATATATATCACTTACATTAATCAGCTTAGAGTTGCCTCCCTCCTTCCCCCCCCCCCAAATCTTAGGATACAGTTTATACTAATATATTGGGCATATAAGTATAATAATATTAATCAGTTCCTTATGGGCCTTGTCTTGAATCTGCATAATAGTTGGTAAAGCTCCTAAAAAAGCTTTGTAAATATTACTGTATTATTTAAATGTTCTACCACTGAGGTAACCATCAGGAAGATGTCCACCTGGTTCTGATGATGGAAAATCAAGGGTAAACTAGACAGAAAGTCAGCCTTCCCATTCCTGTACTTCATCCAAACTCAGATTCCCACCAGAGGGACCGGTGGTGGCCCCCAGGTCTTCCTAAGTCAGAAGCACAGCCATTCGACACTTACTTACTTTCTTTGATCATCTGCTGGGTCCCTTATGTCCTTGCCCTCCTCCCACTTATAAAACATGTGCCTATCTGTCTAGGAGAAAGGAGAAGTGATCAGAATATTTCAAGCACCAAATGGAAATGCAAACGGGGCAATGTACAGTAAGTAGAAGCAAGCATGTCATGAACACATGCTTGTGTCATGAACACAAGCATGTGTTCATGACATGCTTGTGTTCATGACACAAGGGAGGGAACTGGGTGCATTTCATAGTCTTAGCAAAGGATTGCAGGGTACAGGTGGCGGCAGCAAATTGCCTGTCAAGAGATGTGCTTCTTAACGAGGCCAGCCATGTAGAACAGCCACCATGCCACGAGGGCACCGCTTCCGGCTGGATCTTGGGGGCTCCCGACCGCTGCAGGAATGACAGTCCTGTGCTCCCCCACGTCCCTGGGGGGTGTGGAGACAGACAACACGGTTCATGCCGCCAGCCATCCCTTCCTACTGCCACTGCCAAGCCATCAGTCAAACGAGGAATGGGAATGAGGGAAGGGGGTGGGCAGGGAATGAAGTCAGGCACTGGGCGTGGGGAGGGGGTACATAGGAAATGGAGAAGAAGGCACCCATTTATCTTCAGGATCCTTCTGTCATCTTGGGTTAACAGTGGGGGGTATACAGCAAGCTAAAGAACAGAAGGATTGAATAATGTTAGGTCCTGACCACGTTGTTCTCATGTTTTCCTCGGCTGGGTACTCTCAGATGTCCCCCAAAACACTGTCCACTTTTCCAAGCTCTCTCTCTCACACACACACACACACACAAACACATTCCCAGTATCTTACTTGTGTCTGTTCATCTCTGTGTTTAAAACTGAAATGACAGTAGGGGAGACTGGTCAGTGTACTGACTTCCTTTCTCACCATTTCACTCCTGTGCAAGAGATAAATTTTCCAGGATTGCAAGACAATGTCACTCTCAAAGTCAAGGTCAATTTGAAATGCACTCCCTCACACAGAGGAGAACCCCTTGTGCCTCCTGGAGCCACTGTTCTACCCCCGACAGGGTGACTCCACATTGAGAACAGAGGCAGGTGCAGGGCCACGTCGGTGGAGGCCCCTTGGGGCCTTTCGAGGCTGGTTCTCAGCACCCAGGCTTCCATGTGGTCTGGGCAGTGCCAAAGCAGGACGCAAGGCTAACTGCGGGACCGGCCACTGCAGCTTCCAGGGAAATCTGGTTGCGAGTCAGATAGATCCCAGGGACCAAGCTGAATAACAAAAAGGTCAATGAAAGGGGATTTCAATCTTCAGAAAAAGGAGATTCTGGGCATGTAAAATGAGGTAAACATCCAACTCTGTAGAAAAAAGCCATGATGTTAGGACTAGAGCTTCAGGGAGAGGCAGTGAAGACGTGGATCTTGAGAGAAAATTCTGAAGAAGTGGGAAGAGATCAGAAACAGTAGAGATCATTGCAGGGCTCCTGGGGGCAGGTTCCTTGGCAGGCTCATCTTCGAAGTCTTCGGAGTACCTGGCCCAGGGCAGGTGCCCAGGGAAAACCTGATGAGTCAAAGAATGAATCCGCGGTGGCTGAAGCTCCCACTAAAAAGGCAAAAAGGTTGCAGACTGGATCACGTTGTTTCTTAAGAAAGCCTATACCTGCCTTTGGAGAGCCCAGGTTTCTTGCATTCTTAGGCATATTTGCTAAAGTCGTGTCCTGGGGAAGCAGAAGGCAGTTCTCAGGTTCACTGAGCTAGAACAGCATTTTGATACAAACAGACCGGGCCTGCTGAAAGAGTTATGCACTTGGCAGGACTACCACCTTGAGCTCAGACAGAAAGCACATCTGTGCCTCATTGGTAATGTAATAACCTACATTACATTTTTGGCCGAGAGCACCTGTGCACAGCCCAGAAAGTCAGCCCAGGGCAACCATTCTGATGGAGGTGATATTAAGAGCTCTCATTAAAACTGATGACTTGAGCGGTGCCCAGTAGTGAGGCTGCCGGGAGGCGTCTGTCTGCATTTCCATGACCAGCCTCTATTTTGGGAGTTCATAACTCAACCATCGAAATAGGCCTTGCATTGAACTGAAACCTGCAAAGAGAACGATCCTGGGGTAAAGAGAGTTGGACTTTCAGAGCTGCAAAAGTATGTCAGTTGTCACATTTGTACCTGTTCAGCTCCGCATTATATGGAGCATTACCATTTTCCTGCCCCTGTGTGCCCAATGGAATTAGAAGACAGCATGGAGATGGAGAATTGACTTCTGAGCTGGCTCGGGGACAGTGTGAGTGACCTAGCTTTTATGGGATTTGGGGATGCTACGGGGTCTGGTATGATGGGCACTGACACTGGTACACCAGTCAATTATCCTAGGTCTGCACCTGCGTGTTTTGTGTCCCGTTACCTGCCCAGAACGAGGACGCACAGGAGTCTCGTGTTCCACCTGGGACTTTAATGAGGTCACATGTGGCTGGATCTTTTTCACTTTCAACACAGCACCTTTCCCCAATGAAAGAGGGAGCCGAAGACATGCACTTCACCAACAGTGATTTGAAAGGACTCTGTTATCTTTTACTTTGACAAAAAGCGTGGAAGTGCAACCCTGTCCTCAGCTAGGCAGGTCAATGCTCAGTTATCTATGAGCTGCCCCAATGAGAATGTAAGAACTACTGTTCCTACAGAAACATGAAGGATTATGTCCATGGAAGATTACTTTAAAACTATAGGCAGATTACTTCGTAAGTTCTGCTTTTTTAACAAGGATTGCTTGGTAAGAGAAAGGTCATCACTGTCTACCATCTCCTTTCTCCACACACAATAGGAATTACATTAAGGCAAGAATCAGATCATGCTGCTTCTCTGCCTCAAATTCCCCAATGGCTTCCTACTGGACTTAAAATGAAATCCATACTCCGTATCATCCCCCAAGAGGGCCCCATGAAGAGCCTTGTGGCCTCAGGTCAAACCTCCACTCCCATGCTCTCCACACACCAATTACACTCGACCTTTCCAGTTTCTTAACTGCACCAACCATCTCCCGCACCTCAGAGACTTTGCATTTATGACTCTCTTTGCCTGTAATGCTTTTCTTCCCACATTTAGAATACCAGCTTCTTCATATTCTTTCAGCCTACATGTCTCCTCCTCCCGACTGCTCTGTCTGAAGTGGGTACCTGTTCCAGCAGTCTCTATCTTGGCCCCCTGTTGGTTTCTTTTTCGAAACTTAGCACCGTCATTGTTTTACTTATCTGCTCGTGTACTTGTTCTTTGTCTGTGTACCATCTAAAAAGTGTGCTTCATAAGGGTCATCACTGTATTCCCAGCATCCAGCTTGTAGTAAGTGCTCAGTTAATATTCATTGACTAAATCAAGACTTATATACAAGGTGATGGATAGATTAAGTTTCTGTTGGTTGACTCAGCAGCCTTATTCTCTTTGTAGTACACATAAAAGAATTTTTACATAACCTCTTTACATAAGCTCACATTTTGCAAAATTAGCTAGGATTCCCACACCAGAGGACAGTCTTTAAAATTGGAGAAATAAAGAGATTTTGTTATTTTACATCTTTCTCTCCTTTATGGCATCATAAAATAGTACCTAGTTTCTGTAAAGACTTTATGTAGCTAAACAGAAGACACATACCTCTGGAACTTCTAGGAACCAGACTCTTGACTTGATTTGCTTTGAGCTCCGGACACTAAAATAATAAAAACAAGTTCTGTACATGTCAGGGAGTAAGTGCACAGTCAGGGTCACCTATTAATAATTCTGTAAGTTTTTCCTGCACTATTAGTGATTAATTATGATCTAACACATAGTAAGTTTAATGATGATGATGATGGTAGTGATGATGTCTAGGATTATTTGCTTACTCTGTACCAAGCACTGTAGGAAGCATTTTATTTATAAGTAAAATGAACTACAATGTAATATTTCATTTTCGTGGATAGTATAATATAACTTATCCCTATAGGAGCAATAGAAATGGTTACAAGAACAGCACTAACAACAGACATAGCTGGGGAAAAAAATAAGTTCAATACTGTGGAAACCTTAAAAAAATAGATAGGAGAATATTGATTGATGTTCTAGCTGGGCCTGATCCTCTCAGAACATCCTGGATGGGACTGGCTCAAGACCCCAAAGCTAAAAAAAAAAAAGAAAGAAAGAAAAGAAAGCATTTCAGACCCAGGCCCAAGACTTCTGATGCCAAATCAGTATCTATGACTATCTCTGGGAAGGCAGGGTTAACCTTAGGCATAGACAAAGTGGGTAGTTAAGAATTAACAATCCATGGGGCACCTGGGTGGCTCAGTTGGTTAAGCATCCGACTCGATTTTAGCTCAAGGTCGTGAGATCAAGCCCCACATTGGGCTCCCCACTGAGCATGGAACCTGTTTGGGATTCCCTTTCTCCCTCTGGCCCTCCCCCCTGCTCATGCTTGCTCTCTCTCTCTCTCTCTCTCTCAAAAAAAAAAAAAAATTAACAATCCATGATTTCTCCAGTTGAATTCATCAAGTGCTAGATACTCATGTTTTCAAATGGCTGGCTCTAGAAGTTTCTTAAAAGACTTAATCCCCATATTAGGAGTGGCAGTACAATTCAGGAAAGCTATAATTATCCATAATAGCTTTCTCTGAATTACTTTATCAGATTCTTTCCTCTCTCCCACTTGCTGGAATTTGGTTGGCTGCAAGGAAAAGAAGAGATTTAGATGAAATATGAAGAGTATTGCATAGGAATGTGACCTGGGCAAGTTACTTATTCTCAGTTTCCTCATCTGTAAAATGGGGATAATAACCTACCTTATGGCGTCTTTGAGGCAATTAAGATGATGTATGCGGAGCACTTGGCACCATGTGTAGAAAGGATCCGATGTTAGCCGCTGCTTTGCTTGTTGTTAGTATTATCATTAATAACAATGATGCAGGAAGAGAAGTTCTGGGCAACGAAGAGTCTTGTTTTGGTTTGTTTTGAAAGGGAGGCTGGGACAGCTGGGATCGAGCAGGGAGCAAAGAAACATAGGTGAGGTAGTGGAAGACTTCAGACAAATCTCACCAGCTCGATAATTCTTCTGGTAGAACCTCCAACCAGCCACTTCACCTCGCTGAGTTTTGGTTTGCTGGTCTGTAAAAGAAAGATAACGTCCACTCTTCCCATTTCAAAAGGTTATCAAGGATTCAAATGAGACACTTCGAATATCTTAATAGAAGTTTAAATGTTGCTTTCACACACATTTCCCTGAATTGACTGTCATTTCCATCAAATCAGTGATTCTCAACCCTGCCAGCATGTTAGAACCAACTAGAAGCTTCTAAAAATCCAAATGTCCAGGCCACACCCTAGACTAATAAAGTTGGACTCTCTAGGAGTGAGACCCAGGCTCAGTACTATTTTTTTTTTTTCCATCCACAAGTGATTCCAATATCCAGCCAAGGTTAAGAGTCAGAGAATCAAGTATTTCTCAGACTTGCACAGTGATAAGGTGCCCCAGAGTCCCTCCATTCCTACAGAATCAGCTTCCAAGAGAAGGGACTGGGAGTCTGTATTTCAACAAGCATCCCTAGCTGTCTCTTCTCAGCAGGCAAGTATGAGAAATACTATGTTGAATCAGAGTCTGAGAGTTGGAAGGAATATTGTTTAAAGTCTTCACACTTGATTCATCTCTAACCCATGTGAAATTTTATGAATCCCATGAACGAAAGGCAAATGTGTGTTAACCAACTATGTGAACAGTAAATAATATAACTGACAGCTCTCTTAATGCCAGAATCATCACCAGCCCCTTTCTAGAGTTTCGGGAAATCTTGACAGACGGATAAGATTTTCAGTGTTTCAAAACTTTCCTTGATTAAACAATTTGGAATGGCAAGAAATGCGTCGAAAGAAAAATTCTTTCATTTGAGAACAAATGCTTGAATATTGTGAAATAAAATAATAAACTCAAGTTTTGGTGTGCACAATGGGAATGGGACAGACATAACTGAATGTTTATTTTGTCCCCTGCAAAAAGGATATATCGCACAGCTCTGTAAAGCCTACATTATTACTTTTCGCTCTCCTGGGAAAGCTAGGTAGATCAGGTTTAATGTAAATAACATACAGACAAGCTACCATGGCAAATATGAAGGAAGAAAAGTTAATTAACTACTGATATCCGAGTTGCCAAACTCGGCTCAACTCTGTGCACAGCAAGAGGTATTTCCACTCCTCCTCACTATTTTGAAAGCATCAAACTCTGCCAGAACCCCTGGTCTATCAGTTTCCGCTGAACATTCTAGCATTGTCTTTGAAAAGTTAAGTCTTGCAGAATCCCGTTTTCTCTGGGGCCACATCCACTTGCCCGGCCTATGTAGTTAAATCGAAAATCTTTCTTCCTTCCTATTTCCTGCACTGAGTCCAGCCTTTGTCTCAGCTTTGTGTGAGCCATAAATACTGCCAGTATCTAGAGACTAAGCTTGCTAAGAAGAAAGATAATGGAGATTGATTTTAATGAATATCTAAGTTCCGAACATTTGCATTTCCTTTAAAATGGCTTTGTAAAATTTACTCACTTCCAAACTTTTCCAGATAAGGCATTTGGGAAAAATGATGCTGGATCCAGTCTGGGTTTTATCTTTGGAAACCATATCAGCTTGCTCGTGTAATCAGTGCTTGTTTTAATGTGCATTCGCCATCCCTGTTCCTTAGCATCTCCTTCTATTTCTGAAAAAGTGCTTTCATTGGGAAAACCAATGGAGCCTAACTTTTTGTGATATGAAATAACAGTACATTCGTGATGCGTTTGTTTGCATTTGGGAAAAAGGCCTTCTAATTCATAAGAGGGTGTATTATGCATGCTTGAAGTGAGTGGTATGGCCGCTGGAGGCGTGGCCCCAACTCTTGAGCTGAGTCAGTGTACGTGATATGTGATACCCAGACCGAGAAGGGGGCCCTGGGTATTCCCAAGTGTGTACCCTCCCCACCCCTAGTTCTTTAAGTTTTTGTTATTGTTGTTGTTTTAAAGATTTATTTATTTATTTGAGAGAGAGAGAGAGAGAGCGGTGGCGGGGGGAGGGGGGTGGTAAGAGGAGGAGGAGAAGAGGGAGAGTCTTAAGCAGACTGAGCGCAAAGTCCGACGTGGAGCTTAATCCCAGGATCCTGAGATCATGACCTGAGCGGAAACCAAGAGTCGGACACTTAACCAACTGCACCACCCATGCACGCCTTGTTTCTTTAACCTTTTTACATTTGTTTGCATTTTGTGTGCTTTGTTGAATCATTTCTGTATTATATTGTGTGTTGGATTCAGGGGTTGGGGGGGTGGCCAGGGAGCAGAGAGATAGTAGGAATTTTTTTTAACTAAAAATGTATTGCCGTAATGGCCTTTCCCCATTGTCTGCCCGTTCCAAGTGCCCATTTCTTCCAGCTCTCACATTCTTCACCTCTAGAATACTTGGTTTGTTTATATAAGTGTGTGATACACAGTAGGATGCAATGCATAATGCACAATCACTGTTCAGATTATGCCAATTGTGTTAGTCTGCTGGGGCTGCTATAACAAAGTACCACAGAGGAGGGGCTAAAACAACAGAAATGTATTTTCTCACAGTTCTGGAGGCTGGAAGTCCAAAATCAAGGTGTCAGCAGGGTTTATTCCTTCTGAGGCCTGGGAGGAGGGATCTGTTCCAGGCATCTCTCCTTGGCTTACAGATGGTTCTCTTTCTGTTCACATGGTGTTCTCCCTGTATGCATGTCTCTTTGTCCAAATCCCCTTTTTATACTCAGATTAGTGTCCACCCTAGTGACCTCATTTTAATTTAATCACCTCTGTAAAGATCCTATCTCCAAATAAGATCACATTCAGAGGTACTGGGATTAGGATTTCAACATATGAATTTGGGGGAGACACAATCCAATCCACAACACCAGTATTTTACATAACTTTTAAAAAAAAATGTTCATATACTAGGGGCACCTGGGTGGCTCAGTCAGTTGAGCATCCAACTCTTGATCTCAGCTCAGGTCTTGATCCCAGGGTTGTGGGTTCAAGCCCCACATTGGGCTCCACACTGGGCATGGAGCCTGCTTAAAAAAAAAATGTTCATATACTATCAAATCATAGCTGAGAAATATAAACAGGTTTATGGAAAGAAAACCCTAATTACTACAATGTTCTCTATAACAGGACTTTACTGGTATACCTGAGCCCTTTTCTATAGGTAAGTAGGGCCCTCCCACAGTTGTGAAAAGGAAACTATCACAGGTTAACTACAGACCTTTGCCTGATCTACAGTTATTATCTGTTGTATACAGAATTTCTGATTTTATAGTCATAGCTTCAGTGCTCCTGGGAGTCAAACTCCAAAGCCAAAGCAACATCTCTGGGACAAAATTTCTCCTTTGATAATTTAGGGAGGTAAGAGGATGCAGAGACCAATGCCTTCCTTGTATGGACAAGTAATCAGAGGCTTACAAAAGAGAAGAACCCAGTAGCAGCCCCAGAACTAGCATTTGGACTCCAGGGCTGAACTCCATACTCCTTTACCACATCACACCACCCACCCCCCTGTGCCAGACAACCCCACCTTCCCATCTATCAAAGTTACCCATGTCTCACTGACAACAACTGACTTCCCTTACCCATTTAATTTTTTTTAATTAACTAATCATAATAAATGTGCTAAGTACATTATTGATGTCCATGAGGAGGATCAGAATTCTAAAGTATCACTTAGATCATTGTTTCCCAAGATGCCTATGAAACCAAAGGAAAACAAAAATCTAGGTGCCTCATTTGTATAAGGGAGTAGGTTTCTTTACCCTTCAGATCCAACTTTTTAGCTAAAATTTGGCTTTGCCATGAAAATGAACATATGCTTCAAAGTGGAAAACAAATTTTGTCTGTGTGGCAATTAGGAATTACTCTTAAAAACAAAGAAAGGCAAGGCCTTTACCTCTGCTCTACCAGGTCTTGGTTAATGCATCAGAACTGATGGCTGAGATGTGTATTTTAGAAGCCACCTACCTAATTCAGCCACTTTACAAAGAAACTGTGGCCTGGGCCGTGGCTTGCCCGGAGGTCCCCAGTTAAAGAGATCAGGGGACAGGTCTCCTTAGGTCCCATCCAGAACGCTTAACACCCCTTGTAATGCTGCTTACTGGTTATTTAGAACACATACAAGCTACTGGAAGTTTAATTCCTCCTGTCCCATGAAGATAAAGAGTAGCCCTAATGTTCATTGGTGGGTGACTTAATATTTTAGGATTTAGTTTTGCTAAGTCACTCTCATAATATAATTTGAAGGAGCAGACTGCGTTTTCTAAATATATATAATTTAATGTGACTATTTACTGACGCCTTGCTAATGTTCCTTATACCTAAACTCCTCTGTGTGTGCTTTATGGGTAAATGCCAGGCACGCTAACTTTTAATATTTTAAAGTTCTATGTAAGACTTGTTTAATTAAAAGGCAGGTTTTCTTTAAAAATCCTAAGATTTTCTTTTAGAGTCCTTACAAGTTAGGGGGGATTTTTCTTAACCTCTTTTCAGGGTTATTAAATTGGGTTAAAGTATATTAAACCCCAGCTATGTTTTTTTGCGTCTACAATCCTGGCATGTGGGCCAACCCTACAGAGTGGTCTCAGAACAGAGGGTGCTCCAAGATGCAAGCAGTTTGTGCCGTGTGAATGCTAATTCTAGAACATTAAACTTTTCATATTAAATTGATTTCTGGATGTTTCTCTGTGGAAGTCTTGGAATAATCCTCCCCTTCCTTTCCTTGAGCCAAGAAAATTCTGCACCAGAACAATTTAATTTCAATGTGGAAAAACTATACTCAATGAACCGAACACGGTGCTCAGAGAGTTCTGGGGGGAGGAGGAATGGGGACAGGGACACTTTGATCACTTTTGTATGTTACCAAAACCTCTGAATTTCTGTGTCAAATTCTGCGATGTATTTACATGCTTCGTTGCCGAGGATCATTTGCGAGCTTTGTCTTAAAGTCTGAGAACCTCAAGAGCAAAACCTGCTTTTTGTGCCATAGTTATTGTGTTATATGTTAAGCATCTGGAAGGAACCCCAAGGAGGCCTCAGGAAACAGTTACTGCCTCTTGACTTATCATCCTGAAGGCGATTTGTTTTAAAGTTGATAATCCCTAGGGCTACAAGAGTGTCCCACATCTGCCCTGAATTGAAAACAGATTCCCATTAAGAGCCTTACATCAGTGCTGCGGATTCATTCGATCTGAGTCAGAAAGGAAGTCGGAGAACATTCGAACGTATGGCCTGATAGCAACACAGCAGCTCCCTTCATGGAGGATCAGGACTGCAGGGTATGTAGGATGCCCGTTTTCAAATTTTAAAACTGTTTTTCGGTGTGGAAGTGGTCTTCGGACCCTTATGCGGGACTACTCGGGAGGGGACGACGGTAGCTAACAGGTAAAAAGTAACTGTCAGCATCTGGGACTGTCCGTGCTACCAAGGAATTGCTCAGAATTCCAAGAGAGGCCAGGAAAGCTCCGCTGCTTGGGAATTCTTCTGCCAGATTTTGCCGGGTTTTTGTGACTTATCGTTTACATAAGATATATACCTAGAATTATGTAGATATTCATATAAAAGTCCCCCCCCACACACACCACGACACCGAGACTCTAACACGGTTTTGTAAGCCAAGAAAAGTTTTTACTGTTAAAAAGCCAGCGCTTTTCCAACCTCTGCTTATCTATGAAATTATTTTAAAATCTTTCCAGTCATGCTAAGAATGAAGGATGTAACTATGTACTCCCTATTATAAGCCTCCGGGGACTGGGACCATCTGATGAACTATGTAGCTTTTAATATTCTACTGACGTTTTCTTCTCGACTTTGTTTCGGTCTTCTTGGTTACAGCAGTATATTGTAGTGTGAAGTTTGTTTCCTTTTGAACGAGAAAGGAGGTTAGACTTGTCCATTAAAGATGATTAGAGGAGAGAGAAGCCTACAGTGGTGAGAAACAGGGGTCTGAGGGCCTGGCAGCGTGAGGATGCTGAGCCCTCCAGCCTAGCTCCTTGAGGCCCTTCTGGCTCCCTCTCCAATTCTGGACTGGGCTTTGGTGAGTGGTGGCCTGGCGGGTTACTTCCAGAAGTCTATTCTGCTTAACATCTTCTCTGAGAAGCTCGGGACAGTGCCTAGCACCACAGATCCCCAATACATGCTTGTCGAATGAAAACAGAATTAGGAAAAGGAATCCTAGAAGAAATGTCAGTCTGAACATATTGACCTAGTTCACCTCGTTAAATATTCCCTCATCGTTTTTGGCAAGATTGATACCCAGAGTGGAGCGGAGAAGGTGATGGGTGATTGGGGGAATAGCACCAGGATGCCAGTCAGAACAACTGTGTGTAAAATGTCTGATTCCAGGGTAATGGGATTGATAAAGTGAGGAAACCTGAAATACAAGTCTTGAGAGGTAACAATCATCCCCTAGGAGAGTGTTCGAGAAGCCAAGGAGAGCTGGTATGGGAGAAAAGGAACAAACGCAGCTGCTTGTCATGCCCTTCAACTCGCTGCAGATGTGCTCATCACAAATGTTCTGACAGGACAAAGCCTGTTCTTGTTACATGTGCTTCCCCTGGTTTCAGAAGCAATATTTTATGAGCAGCCCAGTTGGCAGGTAAGATTCTCCATACAAATGCCAAAATACTGTTCCCTCTTGATGGGTTGCCCACAGTTCTTGAAAGAGGGAAGGTTTTTCGGATGCCAAAAATTGACTGCAAACTGTGTCATGGGACTCTGCCCTCTGAATCCCAGCAAGACAGAGGCTTCCTTTTAGAAAAGGAAGCACATTTGGGTTTTTGTGCTGGAGAATGCAAAAAGATGTATTGATCAACTCGGACAGAAAGGGGAATTATTAGGCTTAGAAACATTGCTTCTATCCTACCTAAGGAGACTGACAAATGAGCCTTGAAATCTATAGAAGTGGTGCTAGTTCACACCAGCTTCCTCTTTGGGAGATGACTGTATATAGATCTTAATTCAACTAAGCTACTTAATCTCAACCCCAGGGGTTGGGGAAGAAAATAAAAGCAGTGTTGCAGACACTTTCCGGGTGAAACTTGTATCATAAATTTAACTCCCATTACCATTAAGTAATATCCACTTCCAAAAAGCTCTCTGCCACTCTTTAACAAAATAAACAAATGTTCACATTCCCTTTCCCTGGTCCATATTTGAACATCAGGCTTGTCACTAAGGGGCTATGCCACCAAGCCAATTCACAGCCTCATTTCTCTAGAAGTTTTGTAAGCCGTTGTTTGGAATTCAGACACATGATTCCCCAGAAACAAGTTTAGGCCCCTAGCTCAACTCCTGAATGCAAATTTACCCCCAAAGATAGAGAATTTGTTACAAGTTTCTGGAAATGGACCATAAGAACTTTTACCATTTTGTTTAATGACACTAGAGAATAAATTTTACGATGAACTATAATACTGCTTTTGAGAACACTTTTAATTTCCTTGAGAATTAATTCTTGGCCTTGCACTCTGTTCCTTTCTTTATCTGAACCCTAATCACCTGTCCTAGGTGCTTTGTCTCCTGCTACTTCCTCATATGGTACTCTAGGTTGGAGTCTTAGCTAATTATTTGCCTGTGGTTTTTCAGTTGTGGGTTTCATTTTGCCTGTTATGTCTTCCTCCCCTTCTGATTCCTGGCAAACTCTTGATCAGCTCCAACATTAACACAGTTAAAATTCTTCTGTGGGGCCTCAAATTCCCACCTCTCTGCTCCCTTGGTAGCAAACCCCTTTATTTATTTTTTTTAAAGATTTTATTTATTTATTTGACAGAGAGAGACACAGCGAGAGAGGGAACACAAGCAGGGGGAGTGGGAGAGGGAGAAGCAGGCTTCCCACGGAGCAGGGAGCCCGATGCGGGGCTCGATCCCAGGACCCTGGGATCATGACCTGAGCCAAAGGCAGACGCTTAACGACTGAGCCACCCAGGCACCCCACAAACCCCTTTATTTGCACATAGCTATTGACCTTCTAAATTGCCAAGGACCACAGTTTGAAAATATGCCCTATGAAAAGTTAGAAATTCACTCCCCACCTCTCCTGCATTTCGAGAACACCTTGTAAGTACCATGATATACTAACATTCACCAGATTATATTGCAATTTTAACTTTATATGTTGCCCTCTTCCCTAAACTGAGACCTCCTTAAAGACCGGGATTCTCAGAACTTGCTACAATGCCTGAAACATAGTAAATAATTAGTAAAAGGATGGATGGATGGATGGATGGATAATTGGATGGATAAATATGTGATCAGATAGGGGCACCTGGGTGGCTCAGTTTGTTGGGCATCCAACTCTTGATTTCGGCTCAGGTCATGATCTCAGGGTCCTGGGATCGAGCCCTGCATTGGGCTTCATGCTCAGCAGAGAGTCTGCTTGAGGATTCTCTCTCTCCCTCTCCCTCTGCCCATCCTTCCTCTCTCTCTCTCTCTCTAACAAATCTAAAAAATAAAATAAAAAATATGTGATCATATGGATAAATGGATGGTATGATTGGATCAATAGATGGATGGAAGAATGGATGGATGGATGGATGGATGGATGGATGGATGGATGGAAGAATGGATGGATGAATGGGTGGATGGATAGCGTACTAGAGAAAAAGCTGGTTTATTTAGAGGAAGATGGAGAGCTATATAAAAATATCTATGGAATTCTGGATGGGTCTTTTAGACAGGTTCAAGGGCATGACATTGATGGAATTTGTCCATTATTATTTTATTTATACTGTTGTAAGGGAGGGATGATGAGTAGTAGGAAGATAATGGAGACTGGAGTAAGAATAAACGGGTTCTACCTCTAGCTCTCTACTTCCTAGTTATGTAGACTTGAGTAGGTAGTTTACCTCTCTACTTTTGCTTTTATTCATCTGTAAGATGGGAGTAATACCTACCTTTGAAGAGTTTTTGTAAGGATTATATGATAATCCATCTAAAAGCTTTAGTCTATTTTTTAAGCCATACCAGGTTGAAGATAGGTGGTAGTAAAATATCAATCTAAATCTGAAATGGCAACCATAGAACTTGAAACCAGAAGAAGCCTGGGCCCCTGTGTCCAGCTCTGTCCAAATTAAATAATCTGTGATGGAGGAAGAGGTAACATTTGTACATTCAAAACCAGTGGGGGTGGGGAGCAGGGATTATGAGAAAGTTGTTTGGTGGCAAGTAGTTGCAAAGGGAAAGAAGAGAAATTGCACTGTTGAGAAATTGCACTTTCAGGATTATAAAGGGAATAATTGTGTGTGTGTGTATATATACCTGCAATAACACTCCTATGCATTTGCAACCCCAAAAAGTGCCTTGTATATTTCGCATACTTTACATAAATACTAATGATAGTAATACATTCCTAAGTAACACTTACTATACCACTTACCAGGTGCCAGGCACCCTTCTAGGCTTTTTACACATTTTAACTCATTTTATCCTCACAACAACCCTGAGGAGTAGTTACATAAAATCCTTACTTTACTGATAAGAGGGCACACAACTAGTCACATAACCAGCACGTGTAGGAGCCAGTATTTGGACCCAAGCAGTCTGGCCCCAGAGTCTACACACTTCACACAGGAATGTCCTCACAGCTGATGTGGCTTCTGGCACAGATCAGACGTCCGACTCAGCTGTCACAGTCGACAATGCTCTAAAGTCCCCTTTGGTGGCTATCCCTGTGGATATACTTTTCAAAATAAAATTTTAACACCTGAAAAGTTAGAGCGGTAGAATTTTATAGCATGGAGGGACATTTGATTCATTATGCCCAGACCGGCCAGCTGAGAGTTTCCAGGGAAAGTCAGCTTCAGAGTCACTGGTCAGAAACTCTGCGGACAGACTGGCAGCAAGGATCAGATGATCTTAGTGGCCCACAAAACACTGTGGCAGCAGAAGGACATCACCGTTATTCCAGATAATGTCCAGGGAATTCTAAAAAAAATTCTTCTGGGAAGTTTGTAGACATTATGTTGACACTCCAATAGTTTTCCAAATATGAAAATAAAGATAATCACGCTTTGCTCTTTTTTTTTTTTTTACAAAGAATCATCTATTTTTATCTTTTTTTAAAAAGATACTCACTAATATTTTGTTGAATGAATGCTGAAGAATTCTGAACAAAATATACAGTCTTTGAACACTCTCTTTATGTTTCCTAGATTGAATTTAATAGGACCATGTTCTAAAATACTGTTACTCTCTTTTAAAAAAGATTTTATTTATTTATTTAGAGAGAGAGAGAGTGGGTGTGAGCTTGAGCAGGGGGAGGGGCAGAGGAAGAGGGAGAGAGAGAGAACCCCAAGCAGACTCTGCACTGAGCGTGGAGCTTGATGGGGGAGGGGGGAGCTTAATCCCACAACCCTGAGATCATGACCTGAGCTGAAATCAAGAATCAGAGGCTCAACCGACTGAGCCACCCAGCTGCCCCTAAAATATTCAGTTACTCTTATGCCATCCCTGTACACTTACCTCTCCCTCAAATTGCTCAGAGCAATTTTGATTCTATTTTCCCCTATCAAAAATAGAGACTTGTTCAAATAGTTAACACATTTAACAAATTCCACAAATTCTGATCCAAGGACATGTTAGGTAGGCAGAAAGAATGTGAGTCCTCCCCTCTTCTACCTGTTCGAACTATTATAAGCATTGCCATAATTAATACAATCACTATGCAGATGCTACAAAGTTATCTAATTCTCTGGCTATTTTAGTCATTCCTATTTTAAACCATTCACATGTCCTACTGATGTTTTGGGGCATGGTTTTTGGATGAGTAGGTAGGTATGCTTGTTGTAGAGGTTGCCAGAAGATTTGCCTACCTCCAATACAACCAGTGAATGACCCACCTGAGTCCACACCTTTGGAGAACTGGGAAAATAGCATTTAACACCTAGAATCATAAAAATCAGGAGCCAGGAGGAACCCAGTCTCCTTCTCCTTGGATTACAGTGGGGAGAGAGGAAAGGATGGGGGTAAGTAAATGGATTCCCTAGGTCTTTGTCTCCATTTTTTTTCTCATTACAGTGTGGCTGGAGAACATCTTACCCAAAAACCCATTCATGTAAAATTCAATCCCCTTTGGAGTTTTTTGCATCTGTCCACGTGTCCTGGAAATAAATATTAAATTAAGTTTTAATTTCATTTAAATTCTGAATAAAAGGCTTCACATAAATGGACCAAAAGGAGTCCAACTCTCCAAAAGTAGGTCAAATAGAATAAGGCACTTTCAAGTATCCAGAACAATCCCATCATTTAAAAAAAGCCCTGCAAGTTCAGTAACTACCTAATAGAAATACAAAATCAAGCTAGAAGTGGCCTTAAAGGAATGGATTGTTTTAAACTGTTTAACTCTTCCAAAATGCCAAGGAAATATAGGACACTAAAATGAAGTCCAGATTCTCAAACGGAGGTTGAATTTTAAGCAAACTCTTCATTGGACAAATGGATAGTTTGGAAATGGTTTTACGCCAACGATCTCTTTGGCAGGGCTATTGTGGAGCTGGGAGGAGATTTAATGAATATAAATCTCACAGCCCAGTAGTACACAGTGGATACTCACTAATATTTTGTTGAATGAATGCTGAAGAATTCTGAACTAACTTAGCCAAGCCAACTCAGCACTCCCCTTCAGCCCCTGTGGGCACCTAAGCATGGGTTATTTTACAGATTAATGAAAGCAATGCTTTCTGGAACGAGTGATCCTCTGGGAAAGACAGTCCCAAGTTTCTGAGACTTGTTTCCTAACCTTATACAAAAGGTTAACATTAGATATATTAGCTCTAATATTAGAGTAATGACTGACTAGGTTGCTCTGACAGTTAAATGAAGTCATGTTCATCCATTCATTCATTCAGCCATTCATGCATTTAAAAAATATTGTGTATTTTCAGCACAGCAAGCATTGTTCTGCGCTTGGGAGATGGAGGTGAGCAGGCAGATGAGGGCTCTGGCTCCATGGAACTCACATTTTCTCACAAAGCACTTGGCCTGCAAGTACTGCAGCCACCTAGCACAAACACCCTCTTCAGGGTGGGTAGCGAAGTGCCCAGGAAAGAGCAGTCAGCTTAGAAGTAAGACTGAGGATTCAAGCAGGACACCTGGGTGGCTCAGTTGGTTAAGCGTCCAACTCTTGATTTCGGCTCAGGTCATGATCTCAGGGTGCTAAGCATGGAACTTGCTTAAGATTCTCTCTCTCCCTCTCCTTCTGCCCATCCCCCCAACCCTCCTACTCTTGTTATCGCAAGCATCTGTGATCGCTCACTCTCAAAAAAAAAAAAGAAGAAGACTGACCCCACTTGAGCCTAGCCTCCGTGTCTTACTAGCTGAGTTTCCTGGGAAATACTTCCAAACCATAGTTCTTGTCTGTTAAATGGATATAATAATACCAACCTGGCAAGGATTCTATGAAGATGAAATGAGCCTTACTGTATATAAAGTAGCACAGTGTCAGACAGTAAGGGTAACCCTTCAGTACCTTCATGAAGAAGTTGATCAAAAAGTCAAAGAAGAAGAATATCTGGGAATAAGAAGAGTTGAGAGCTGTTGCTACTTCTGAGCACATTCCACAAAGGAGGCATTTTTCAACCATTTTTGAAGCAGACTGTTGACCTGGAGGGTATTGAAAATGTAATAATAGAATATAGGAGAAGCATGATGCCTCATTATACATAGCAGATTGAACATATGCTCTTTTTCCCACTCTCTCCTCAAATCCTGGTAAAATGGAAATAAGAGAAAAAACAAAATAAAACCACGAGAACAACAGTGAATGGGTGGGGAGGGTGGAGGGTAGATAATAGAAATGAGAAATGCCAATGGAAGTTGGAAAGATTGAGCATAGGTTGAGGGAAACAGTAGCAATGGATGTAGTATACAATGGAGAAAACTGAGAATTAATTACTTGGGGTGTGTGGTCTAGAGAATATCCATAAGAAGAAGCTCATTGGAGTCACTCATTCTAGGAAGATTCTAGAAAAGGAGACAGGGCTCTCTCATCCCCTATAAGGCCAAGGGATAGGGAAGGGCTGAACATAGGAAGATTGTTTAGAAGCCTGTATGTATAGGGAATAATGAGAACCCTGTGTCCCCCTGCCCCCACCATCCCAGGCCTGTCTGGGCAACCAAGAAGCTGCACCATTTCACTCCCCATCATAGCAGAAGACTAGAGGAGCTGAACCAGAAAGTCTGGTCTTAGGAATGGCTGAGGAAGGGGTTCAGTCACTACCCTGAAAACAAGGGCACTAAGAAAATCTATGTACTGAAAGGCAAGACTTTCTAGTTACCTTCCCAAATTCAGTTGGCAGCCAGGGCTGTAAACAGCCTCCCCCTACCCCAACTACCACCACCAAGAGAGGAGATGGGAGGATTCCTCTGTGTTGAAAAAGACCGGCCCAACAGTGAAGATTTACAAATACTGACATTTGGGCATCCCCTACAGGAATCTGGGCCCTCTATCAAATCAATCACAGTAAAGCCTACAGCAAAAAGCCCCACAACACAGGGCTTACAATCTGATTTCTGGTTCCCCAGTCTTAAGTGAGAACAAAGGATCATCAAACAATAGGAGAAAGCTGATGAGTGGGGAAAATGAACTCAGAGACAATGTGGGGGACATAACTGAATCCAAGATATACAATGAGTATCCTCAGTGAGGTTAAGGGAAACAAAACCAAGAACAGATACAATAAAAAAGGAACATTCTGGTAACAAAAACAATCTGTAGAAGGCTTTGAAGATAAAGTTTAGAAAATCTGTCAGCACCAGATAGGAAGCAGGACAGAGTCTAAGGAAATTGATGATTAGTCCAATAGGGTCAAATATCCAAATAATAAAAGTTCTAGGGGCATCTCGGTGGCTCAGTTGGTTAAATGTCTGACTCTTGATCTCAGCTCAGGTCTTGATCTCAAGGTCATGACTTCAAGCCCCATGTTGGGCTTCACACTGGGGGAGCCTACATTAAAAAAAAAAAAAGTTCAGGGCGCCTGGGTGGCTCAGTCATTAAGCATCTGCCTTCAGCTCAGGTCATGATCCCAGGGTCCTGGGATGGAGCCCCGCATCGGGCTCCCTGCTCCGCGGGAAGCCTGCTTCTCCCTCTCCCACTGCCCCTGCTTGGGTTCCCTCTCTCGCTGGGTCTCTCTCTGTCAAATAAATAAATAAAATCTTTAAAAAAAAAAGTTCTAGAAAGGACTGAAAAAACAAATTGGAAGAAATCAACAAAACAACACAAAAATTTCCTAGAAGTGAAAGAAATGAGTTTCCTGATTAGAAAGACCCACCTAGCACCCAGCATAGGGACAAGATGCATTACATTATGAAATTTCAGAACACCAGGAATAAATAGGAGGTCCTAAAAGCTGCCAGAAAGGGGGAAAAAAAAAAAGGCCACATAAACATCAAGAATCTGAATGGCATTGACTTCTCAACAGAAACACTAGAAGCCAGGAAACAATAACTTCCAAGTTCTGAGGTGCAAATGATTTCTGACCTAGAAACTTACGAGCATGGGGTAGACCAAAAGTATATAAGGGATCAAAACATTCACATCACTTACTCCCCTTTTCAGCAGGCCCCTGGAAGACGTGTTCCACCAAAATGAGGGAATAAGCAAAGCACAACCTACCCAGAATGGGGCTCCAGATGAAACATCTCCAAAAAGGAAAGAAAGGACACTGACTGATATACAAATAGGTTCTACCATATCGCAGGGTGTTTTTTATTCTGTCAAAAAGTTTGGAGCAGAATAGTGGATATGTATATATATGTATAATTTTCTCAAATTAAAAAAGAAACCTCCAAGGAAAAATAATTAATGAGAAAAGAAATCTGATTATAGCACACAGTAGGATTTAGCTGTGAACAGTATTTACCGACAACAATGGAAGCACTGAACATATAGAACCATAAAGCAGAATATAAATATGGTGGCCTTGAAGATGCACAGTTCAGACCTCCCCTCAAAGGATGACCTGCTGTGGGGAGTGTGTCCCCTCTTTGGGACCCAGTGTTGTCTTCACTGGGAAAGGTGGCCCGGCCAGCTTCCCAGCAATTGCCGGAGGACAGCAAGGGGATGAGCACCAGCCACTGCTGCCCAGGGCTGCACCTCTCCAATGGCCAGTCACTCTTTACTCCGGGTCTCTGCATCAGCCTGGCCTTGAACTTCTCAGAACTGCTCTGTAGTCTAAGGCTCTTCCTCACCGACCCTCCTTGCCTGACCCTCTCCTTCATGATGTCAAGTTAGCCAGGGAGCTGTCCCTTTATCCTTCTCGGGCACCTGTGCCCATAAATCTTGTGCATTTCTAATCCTACCTTGGTTTCTGCTTCTCCGAGGACCTGAACTAACACAATCACTACACCGGGAGCATAAAAGGAGGAGAAAAATGGGGTGGGGCTGGAGGATAGGAGGGAATGTTGAATCATTATTTTTCATTTTGGAAAGTCAACAGATAACGTCTACATGCCTATAATGGAAAAAAAAAATTAGCAGGATAAGTACATGAGTTAGAAATGAGGAAGGCAAGGCCAGAAAGAAACACAAATAAAATAATTAGCAGTGCTAGGCGGGGTTGTATCAGGAAAGGAGGAGAGACGTGGGGAACTCTAGGTGTGGGGAAGGAAGAGGAGTCATGACTTGAGCTTCGTAAATGGTTACTGAGGCACCTGGCTGGCTCAGTAGGTGGAGCGTGCAGCTCTTGATTTCAGGGTCATGACTTCGAGCCCCATGTTGGGTGTACTTAAAAAGAAGTGAACAGTGCCTCATTAATAAATAAATAAATAAATGTATGTTGCTTGCTAAGTTCTGCCTAATATGATGATGATGAAAAGCACATAGATATATATATATATACATACATCAAACCTTTAAAGTATATATTTAAATGTATTTAAATATATATATAAATGCATATCAAACATACATATAATCAAACACCTTTAAATATATATTTTCTATTTTAAATATGTATTATAGATATACAGTATTTAAAGATGCTTGATCCAGACTGGCAAGCCATTAGCCCTGCTGTCTTGTTCTTGTTTGCCGGCTCCCCAGCTCACGCCTCCTGGCCTTAGAACCGGCCGCAGCCCCTGCTTCTCAGCATAGTGCATTTCTCTGCAGAGAGGACACACGGCCAAGGGTCTCCAGGGTGCACCAGGAGGCAGGGAGGATCCCTCGTGTACCCCAAGAAGGAGACCTAATGAGATCCAGGCCAGCTGCTTTCCACCTTCACCGGAGGACCGCACTCCAGAAGGCTTACTGTGTGCTTCCAGCTGAGCCCGGGTTTACCTGCCCCTTTGTCCCAGACATCGGCCGCTGGTTAGCTAGCGCCATGCTGTCCTGCTGGATGACCGGCGGGACTGAGGAGGGGACACGAAGAAGAAAGAGATGACTGCAGGGCAGCCCCCTCCTCCTCCTCACCCCCACGGTCCCACAGCTGTGACTACTGTCCTGCAGCCACCTGGGGCCCAAGAGAGCTGCCACAGAGGCCCCTGGACCCCCATCACACACCCCATACTTTCCTCCCATGGAGCTCAGGCCAGGGGGAATGCATGTGAGCATGTGTGTCTGTGAGTGATACCACCTCACATGTACACAGTTCTTCCCTGCTTGGTCAGAAGCCCGGGGCTCAGAGTGGTCTCTCCTCATCTCTCTCTAGTCTTGGAAGAGGTGAGGCACCACAGGAAACACTGAATTGTTTGGAGGAGGAATTGTTACCTATATTTTTGTAAAGTGCCATCAGCGGTGGGGGCGAGGACAGACTGTGGCCTCCGAAGTGCCTGCCCATAGCCCTGCGAGTTAGCTACGGTCTGTCAGCAGCAGCGTGTGATCTACCTGAGCACAAGCCTTCCCAACTGCAGATGCAGGAATCTACCAGAATATTTTTGATGACAAGAACCATTTTTTAAATTATTTTTTCTATTATATAAAAGTAATACATGCTCGATTGTATGAAATTAAAACTTGGAAACCAGTACAAAAGGTACACAACCCAGAGGCACTCACGATGTGCCTTGTTTTCTTTCGGTCTTTTTTTTTAAGTCATTTCCAGAGCTTTGAAATTTTACTTTATGTATAATTTCATATCCTGCTTTTCGACTTACGACTTCATCAAATGCATTTCCTCATACCAATAAAAACTCTCTGGAAGCATCTTTTTTTTTAAGTCTGTGTAATATTCCAGCTCACAAATGTAGTCTGATTTGTCCAATCATTCTATGTTAGGCTCTTTAAATTATTTCAAGATTTTCTAATTAGAAATCATGTTGTGATGGACTTTTGGTGTATACATCTTTGTCCTCATTTCAGATTATTTCCTCAGAACAGATTCCCAGAAATGGACCTGCTCAGTCAACCGGTATGAACTTTTTTAAGGCCAAGTAAATCTTTTTTTTTTTAGACAGATAGTGAAAAAATTTGTTTATGATTTAATGATATTCAGATTTTTTTGAGAAAAATGTATAAACCAACAAGCACATGCGCATGGTCCAGCTTAAGAAAGTGTATTACTTACACAGCTAAAGCCACTCAGTATCTTTCCCCTCTCACATCCCCTCCTCATCCCCAAAGGTGGCCATTATTCTGAATCTGTTTTCTCATAGATTTTTTTAAGGAGCAGAACTACAAGGATATGGGATCTTTCTGTTAGAGAGTAAGAGAAAATAAGTGAGGGGAGGGGTGGGAGGAGGGATAGAGATAGAGGGGGGGAGAGAGATAGAGGGAGAGGGGGAGAAAGAGAGATTTGTTTTGCCTTCAACCATTTTATCCTGGAGTGAATTTTCTGAGGAAATTGTTAGGAGATAAAATTTAAGCAGCTTTGTATCCAATCCATATTGTATTTATGGATGTCCATGTGAGAAAGGACATTCACTCACACTGAACATATGACGCTATCTCCTTCCCACCTCCAGTCCCCATTCATAGGAATCAGACACAAATGCTGAGCCACGTAGCAAGGCCTTAAGAAGGGCTGCCGGCCCTCAAATCCACCTTCCAGTACTCCCCATCTGTGGCCTTAGAAAAGTTGCCTCACCATTTCTAAAGTCCCATGTCTTCATCTGGAAAACGAGGGTGAAGCTAATATTATCCACCTGCTACAGTTGTAGCATGGCTTAAAGGAGATAAGCACCTAGCACATTACGGGGTATATAAAATTACTTTACAGTGTGGCCCTGGAAAAGGCTTGGGGGCGCAAGGAAATCTATTTTCCAGAGTGATAGCCAGTAAACCCTTTACAAGCCTTTGCTGAGGGTGTGATATTGACATTACAGTTGATGTTTTTCAAAAAGCAGTGAAAGGCCATGTATTTTTCTCTTTTCCACAATTCTTCTTGGGTTCCAAGATGTCAGAGTAGGGTTTCATACAGGTAATTCTGGTAGAAGTTTCTCCCTACTTTGTTGACTTTCCAAGTGAAAAGTGAAATGGTCTAGGCATGTATCATACTGGCAACCCTGGACTTACCTTTCCTGTGTTCTAATCAACTGCACACAGAGCCTCCATTTTCAGTCTGAACACATCCAATCAAGGTGACCAGATGTCTGGATTATAGGTTCGGTGACTTATGATGAACAGGTCCTCAGACTTTTTCTCTAGGACGAGCACCTCTGGTTGCTTACATGGGTTAGAGATTCAAGGGATTAAATGGATGAGGGATTAAAGTTTAGTTTGAGAACGAACCTTACCAGTAATCTAGCAATAGTCAATAGTTGTTCACTTTTTTGTATGAGGACCATCTCTAAAAATATGATTCTTTCTCAAAGGAGATGTCCTTCCTCTAAAAAGTGCACATATGCACATTCATAACAAATGGTGACAAACATCAAGGGATTTAGGGCTTCCCTGAAGTTGATTCATGGGATCCTCCAGGAAGGAATTCTGATCTTACTAGGGAACTGAAACCCAGAGAGGTCCAGGACGAGCCCACGGTCACACAAACATTTAGCAGCAGAGGCAGAATTACGACCCAGGTGTCCCATCACCCAGTCTCCTCTCCCCCTCTGCCTTTTCTCCATGTGCTCTGCCAGCAGCATGCTATACCAAGAGCCTATATGTAGGGGAAGCCTAGAAGGCCACATTCAGGGATGGGACATGAGTCCAGATGCTGTACTTGCCCTGGGTCTCCAAGGCCATCATGATGGAGCTCCAGATCTAGAATGTACTCCTTTTTCCTCAAGACGTCTGTACAACAACCAGAATACCTTAAGGGATCTGCTCCTAATGGCCTCTCGATAATCAGCGGGGTGACTGTGGTGTGCCAACACGGTCCAGTGTGATCCTTCCACAGCGTGGTCTGGGTCAATGACTCGTGTAAATTAGGGGTGTTCTAGGAACAGACATTAAGAACATGGCAGCGTATTACTCTCAAGTGTTCTTCAATCACGACTCTGTTTCTGTTGGTGTCCGGTGACCCCCCGCTGCCTCTCCTTCTGAGCATCTCAGATCTTTTCCAGGATTCTTTGAGGCTGCGCATTCCCCCTGCCACCATGGGCACAGACTCCCCTCGTGCCATCTGCAGTGTCCCTGTGACATTCGTCAGAGACAGCGACTTGCTGGTCTCAGGTTGTTGCATAATTCCAGATTCAATCTATGTTCATGTTTTCTTTAAATGCCTGTCTTTAAAATTATTTTATCTTCTATCTGTTTTCCAAGCTGCTACTTCATTTCCTGTTCGGAGTTAGTATGTGTATGTAATTAGTGTGTGTGTGTCTGTGTGTCTGTGTGTGTGTGCGTGCACGTGTGCCTCTGTTGTTTGCAACACCTCCCAGTTGGGGATCATTTGTAAATTCAGTTAATGAGCATTTAACACATTCCCTTTGATGAAGCTGTTCAATCTGGCTTCACACTGGCGCCCCACCAGACAGCTCCCTTCTCCTAAGCCGTTTGTGTTTACCTATTCTTAACTACTTAGTTATGGTTTCTTGTTTGTTGGCACCATATCAAACTAACCTTTAGCCCTGTCTGGAAAAAGTAGGGCTTCGGTTTTGTGAGAAAATGCTTACATCTGTATTCAAAGCAAGTTCACTTTCCTGGTGGGCTTTTGTTTTCGCCGAGCAAAATATACTGTAGACAGAACAAATACCCCACCATCACCTAACCGGTCGCTTCTGCGGCAGCAACACACACACTATAGCTGGGGAATTTTGCAAAAACAAATACCCAGCTCCGAACCTGTGCGCTCCTCCAGCTGACAGTTTTCCTGGATTTAATTAGAACTCGATCTCTGAAGACGGAGTGTGTGTCAAGTGTCCTTTTCACTCACGTAGAGAAAGCAGAGTCAGTGGCCGAGCAAGTCCTGGGATTCGCCGATGAGCCCTCATGGCTGTCCCCTCGAGGAGAGGATCACGGGAGTCACAGTCCTGTCACCCGCAGAAACACAAAGCTGTCTCCTCGGCTATGGGCTTAGAAAGAAGCAGCGCACAGATGTCTCGAAGATCAACTCTTCAAAACTCAAAACACTCGAAAACCTAACAACAAACTGAAGGAGGGGAATGAACAAGATAATTCATCTTTACCTAAAGCAGGAGTAATCTCCCAGCTTAGAAAAATCCTCCCAGCGCTTTGTTTCTGATCTACCACCTACACATTCCCCCCTCACCTTTCCCAGACATCAGGAATAAATCCCCTTCTACAGGCGAACACAGCTTGTTGCCCAAATCATTGACATCAAAGCCCTGGCTACCAAAGCAAGCCGGGCCAGGGAGAGTTCACCTCCCAGCCTTTAGGTTCCAGGGGAGGCAGTTAACTGCGGACGGCTGGATTTCACCTGGTGCACAATTTTTCCATTTTACTCTGCAAAAATCCAGAACACGAGGTCAGTTTCAAGGGCTTGTTTGGGTTAATTCCCACTCCAGGTCACCTGACATGCTCCATAATCTGAGAAGCGTTTTACACTTTGAATTCCTAGTAGGCAAGAGAAGAAGAGGGAGGAAGCTGCTCGTGTTGACTCGGGGTTGGGGAAGTCTGGCAAACCTTGTGTAGACCGGCCATTGGCGCATTCAGGTGTAAAGGCAGGATCCTACCCGATCCTACCTGATTTCAAATGCCTCCGTTTCCAGCCTAGAGCCTCTAGCCTCCTCTTTGTCGCTGTTTTCCTTTCCCGTTGACTTGTGGGTGAAAGGCAGTGAAGTGGTTAGATGTGACGGGGGGAGAGGGGCTGGCCCCACAAGAGTCTCCAGACCTGTCTGGCAGATTTGGGTCGGGGCATCCTGGGCTCTTCACAGTAGCCAATGGTAACCTTGGCCATTGTCCAGAACAAGTTTAAAGAGAAGGCTTTTATGCATATGTTTCTTTTTAAGCCTGATTAGCTTCAGAGACTTGTTGTTAACAGTTATCAGAGATAATTGTTATTGATAAGGCTATCTGAAAAGAAGGAACCTAAAAATAAGTGCAATGAGGATTATATGTTGGCGAGTGGGGGTTGGAGATGCTACTTGGCTTAATACATCACCAGAGAGTGATTTGATTTGTCCTGCCTGTGAATGAAAATAAAAGCCATAAATTCTGTAAGGAAAGTCCACATTCTAAAACTATATTAAGTTCTGAGAGACAGAAAGAGGGAGTGAGCATGAGCGGCGGGAGGAGCCGAGGCAGAGGGAGAAGCGGACTCCCCGCTGAGCAGGGGCCCATTGGATACACAAGGCTGCACATTAGAATTTTGTCAGTATTTTGTAATACCTAATAGGAAAATTTTCAACTGGATTTGAAATCTGTTACATTTTCATAAGAAATTTCACTATGCGTTAATCAAATAAAGTGCTGTTAGCTCCTTGAACTAGGAATTGCTATATATAAAAATAGCTAAGACAATTTTTTTAAAGATTTTATTTATTTGAGAGAGAGCGAGCGAGCGAGAGAGAGCACGAGTGGGGAGGAGAGGGAGAAGCAGGCTCCCCGAGGGCAGGGAGCCCGATGCGGGGCTTGATCCCACCCTGGGATCATGACCTGAGCCGAAGGCAGACGCTTAGCTGACTGAGCCACCCAGGTGCCCATGATGTTCAATTTTGATCCGTGATTACAACCAACACCCTGAGCTTCTAAGTCTCTGATTTCCAGATCGATGGTACGAACTTCCCTTCTCTCTCCCAGCTAAGAACTAGGAGGTAACTAAAAAGTTGTTGCTATAGATTTCAATATGTTTTATGAAAGGGGATAAGGCATCTGATCTTCCAGACCGCCTTTTTCTTTTCGTGATCCTATCCCCCCCACCATCCCAGCTGTTTTCCTGTCATTCGACATGTCGTGTCAGAGCCAAATGGACCAGAAATGACCGTAATAATATCACTTCTTCTTATTCAAGTACAGGGGAATTAACTTTTTTTGTGGTGCTGATTCTCTTTATGGATGTTTTTCGAGTATTGTTTGATCCATGTTCATGTCTTTTCATGTATTTTTCATGTCAGAGAGTGAATATCATAAAAACCCTTGTGAGCCTGATGTCACTTGCTTGGCTCTCCTGATGTCATGTTACTGGCTCCCATTGGGAGACCACCGGAATATCGTAAAGTGTTCTGACCCACATGGTCAAGCCTGGAGCCAAGTCATCAGGAGGATCAGCTCCCCTAAACACTCTTTCATTCACAGAAAGTGCAATTAAAGTGATATCACACTGAGGGAGCACGATGTACCATTTTTCAATGTCTTTTAAATATTGAATAAACTTGAATTCCTGCAATTTCAGAACCTTAAAGGGTAATCAAAGCTTGGACTATTTGTTTTTCTGGAATAAGGTTTAAGATAGTGTAAGTCCTATTTAGCAAAATGCAGATTACATCAGAAAAGAAAAAAAAAAGTTTAACTTTATTAAGAAATGCCAAGGCTCTTAATACAGCTGAGAGCCAGTGAATTTCTCCCGTGGCATATTTTATCTCACATTCCTCTCGCGGGCTTGAATTATGGCCTAACTGGACCAAGATTGTCCAGGCTGCTGAGATTTCTCAATCCAGAACAAATACGGAAAGTTCAGTTCCTATTCAATAAACTGAGAAGCTTTCAAAGCGAAAGGGTCAATAGCAAACACGTGCTATGTAATAGCATTTCCACTCACGTGAGTTTTGTGGCCACTCTTTATGTCCTACCAACTGGATTGACGTTGACAAATTTGGGAAGTCAGTGTTAACTATCTTCTGTCCTTAATCACCTAGATTTCTTCTTTCGTGCGTCTGTGAATGCCATCCTCTTTCCCTGCTTCCTTTTTGTTGTCTTTCCTTATCCAAGGGGGACATGCTGTGATACTTTCATTTCTGCTGTGGTTGCAGCACATCTGTAACTCCATACCGCCTTTCCCAGGGCACGGGTACCTCAATCCATCTTCTCCATTTCTAGAGGAAAGGGTTGTCCATGGTTAAAGAAATTTCAAATAACAGCATGCAGTGGAGGGAGATGTTTTAAGGGGTAGGAAAGTAAAACTGCTCAGTTTAAGTCTTGAAAGATCCACTCAGTAGGTAGAATGGGTCACAGAGATCAGATCTACTGCCATCTCTTCTGTCTACCCTAATCCTAACCCTCCCTGTTCCCTGAGCCAAATCTCCAGATATGGGGACTCTGAGGCCATTTTGCTGGTGCCTACTGCCCTCTTTTTCATCAACTCGAGCAGACATCTGTAGTTTCCACTGCCCCGCTCTATTCTCCCTTTTCTGGTAACAGCATCCAATTGTCCTTTGCTGCTCACTATTGCCCATTATCAGTCTATGTGGTCAAATGGAACTAAATCCATCTCCAGCTCTAAGATGTCTCCGGGATGGAGGCCTGGCCATCCATTAGATCATCACATTGCTTGGTTCAGGGAAGGGCCTGGCAAATCAGAGCTGATCTCGGGAATTTTGCTAGAACTCCTGAAGAAGAGGTACTCTCCTCTCTAGTTTCTGAGATGGTTGATTGAAGCCTGGCACTACTGATGGCCATTTCCCACCATGCAGACTGCCTGCCTATGATATAAGCAGCACAGAGGAAAGCAGAGCTTAGGTAAGGAGAGACACGGATCCCCAAGGACATCCCCAACCACCTGGATCTGCTCTCGATATTTCAGTTATGGGGTCCAATAAATTCCCCTTGGTTGAAACCAATAAGATAGGGCCACTTGCAACACAGAGATCCCACACTCAGCCAGCAGCCCAGACGTAAGCCTTGCCTTCCCCTTCCCACAGCTCTGTTTCATGGTCTCTCACACTAACCCCAGTACCTCTCCCATCCACAACATCAGAGGGAGCCCAGGGATGAGTGGCTTCAAGCCTTCAGCATCCAGGACATCCAAGGGGAAAGAAAATCACCACCTCAGCAGCTGCTGAAGGAGCCCTTCTGAGCACGAGTGTGAGAGAAGCCCAGCAAGCTGAGAGGTTCAAGGAGCATGACCACAACCCAAGAAACAGCTACCCCAGCCTAGGGTTGAGAGAAGGAGGGGACAAGGAGACCCTAAACATTGAAGGAAGGAGTGCAAGAGCCACACCTGTGCTGGCCCGTGCACGTGATGATGGTGATGACAATGACACTTGGCATCGGGGACACTGTCCACACTGACACCTTGTCTAAATCTGACAAAACTAAGTGCGATAAGAGAAAACCGAAAACTTTGGCTTGACTGTGTACCGTCAAGCCAATTACAGTCACCTACACGGAATGCATCCCGTTTATTCCTTAATTACCGTGAAACATAATAATGATTATGTACTTCGTTAAGTATGTGTCAGGTTAATCTAATTTCTTAGATTTTATTTGATGGGGGCACCTGGGTGGCTCAGTCGCTAAGCGTCTGCCTTCAGCTCCCAGGGTCCTGGGATGGAGCCCCGCATCGGGCTCCCTGCTCCGCGGGAAGCCTGCTTCTCCCTCTCCCACTCCCCCTGCTTGTGTTCCCTCTCTAGCTGTGTGTCTCTCTGTCAAATAAATAAATAAAATCTTTAAAAAAAAAGATTTTATTTGATGGTATCTATGAACAAGATACATTTGTGCTCTGGCTTCCCAGTTTGTTTATAACCCATACAAATTGGGTCAACTGTCTACAACTTTAAAAAAATTTATAATGTTGAAGCATTTCTACTTGAGGAAATGAGGGACCATCATTTGATAGATAAATAGCACTTCCTATAGTTTCCTTATCAGCAGGGAGGCATCACGGGCATATCTTGAGCAATTTGGGTCCAGTGAGGATCAGATGGTGGATCATTTGCCTATGCTTATTTGAGGCAAAGTCAGGTGAAAAGGACTATTAGGAAGAGCTTTTTTTTTTTAAGATTTTGTTTATTTATTTGACAGAGAGAGAGAGAACACACAAGCAGGGACTCGATCCCAGGATCCTGGGATCGTGACCTGAACCGAAGGCAGACACTTAACCCCTTAACTGACTGAGCCCCCCAGGTGGCCTAGGAAGAGCTTTAAAAAGTGCAAGAGGTTAGTGCAAACAGGAGGCTGGATAGTAGAGGTGAAAAGTGTAAGAGCGTTGAATGAGGCAGGCCTGCCTTCACTTGGCCTCTCTGAGCCTCACTGTTCCAATATGTGAAATGGGAGTCATAATTCCCACCTCATGGAACTGAAGTGAGGGTTACAGAAGTAGATGCAGAACTGTCCTAGCTATTAGCATCTTTAGAAAAATGTGGTGTTCGCCCGAAGGTAGCCTATCAAAGGGGGAAGATCGTCTTATTCTTTCTACCTGAATGGTGCTTACAGGAGAATTATGGTTCACTGTATGAATATGAGCCTCAAACCCCTACATATTAGTTTAAACCATATGAATTTATTTGTATAGGTCAAAGATGGTCCAATAGGCGATTCCATGGGGTTCAACCTGATATGAGTAACGGAAGTTCCTTGCTCACATCTGTCGTCCTCAGTGCCTCTGAATCATAAGAACCATTCACCCCCTCTGATGAGGTAGGCTAAGCTTTCTCCAAGAATGCTAAGCAAAGCAGACTCTTGAGGGGAAAACAAACAAACAAACAAACAAACAAGAGAAATGGAGGGAGAGGCAATATGTGACCGGTCTAGTGAGTATTGAAATGCTCTTTAAAATCAAATGAAAGCCAAAAATAAAGGCTAAGAATAAGAAAGCCACAGCTTGGGGCATAAGCTATTTATTGTAATTGTTATCCTTGTCTGATAGTTTCCCAGGGGGCTGTTGGGGATAAGGTAAAAGGAAAAGAACTGAAAAATCTATGGAGGAGAAGAAAGTTTAGAACCAAGAAAAATAAATGCTAGTATTGAAAGGAATTTTGTTATTTTAGGTTCCTCCTGAAAAAGACCAACCAGCATCTGAAACGCTGGTAACAAAATCAGGCAAAGAAGAAAAAAAAAAAAAAAGCACTGAATATGGAGCAGGAAGGAACTACCTTTGTAAAATGTACTTAATGAAGTGTTTTTAAGTGTTACTTGAGATTAGAAGGTAGATAGAGCTCTTCTCTGATGATCTTTTCATAGACTCATGCAGCTGGAAGAAAGTTTAGTCTTATTTCCTGCCTCAGGGAGCTATGTAACTAAACCATCCAATTTGAATGATTATCTAATTCTTTTTTTTTTTAAGTTTAAACTACACTCTGCCCTGAGTTCTGAGCTCGCCTGTCTCCCCCGCCACGAGCAGAGGGTGACACGCACGCCCCGACCCTGCTTCATCCTAGAATATGGCCAAGGAGCCTTCCGCAAAATGGGATTTTCTTTGGTGCATGGGTATTACTACAGACGTCGGGAACGCTCAGCCTTCCGTCTCCCCTGAGTGCATTGGCAGGTGGGCTCTACAGCTTAAAAGTAGCCTCTAGATGTCTCTGCACCCAGGAGAGGGCTGTGATGGACGCTGAGTTTCACGGGCCTCAGTCACTCAGGATGGCGCGAGAGCCAGAGCCGAGTTTTGGCTCCTTTCTCCAGCAAATTAGCCTCAGGGCGGAGCAACACTCTATGCCAGGCTGTAAAAGGTCTGCGTAAACCAACAGCAGCCCAGGGAGGTGGATTAGATCTACCGCGATCTGTAAGAACCTAGAAGCTAAAAACCCCAGATATAGGTCCTAACAGAGTGGCCACGAGCACCTTGCAAACCCTAGCTGACCCGAGCCCTACAGGTGGTCAGTGGTGCTGATGATAACCCTTCAGGTGTGCTCGGAACCAAATCGCCCCCAGACTAATAGTGGCGAGAAGAGAAGTTGCCCTTTTCCCCTTTGCTGTAGCTCCTTGCATGTAGCAAGAAATCTGCAGCCTGTGACCTCTGCCCAGTTGGTTTACAGTTCTGTAGGCTAAATGCCCAGTTTGAGGAAGAGGACTAGAACGGTTCTGTTTTTCTTCCCTTCAGAATGGAAGTGCAGTGATTGTCTTGCAAGGGTTTTAGAGAAGTCTTGGGACTCCACTCGCTTGGCGTGGACACTGGGCAGCACTGTGAGCAGGTGCTTTCCCCTGCGCCCGGCACCCCGACCCTTCTCCACAGCTGCTGTCCCCCAGGCAGACGCTGGAGCCAGAGAGCCAGCTTGCCCAGGAGGGGGAGGAGAGGGGGGGAATTTGAAAAATCTCATTTATGCCACTGATGCTAGTATCTAAACTTCCTGAAATCTGCATGCCAGCGCCCTTAGCCTGCCTAAAAGGCACAGCGAGGAAGCCATCAGCCAGAGCCTTCTGACAGGAGGCCATGCCTCCTTAGTATGGCGTCTCTTCTCTGGAAAGCATGACTTGTCTTTGTCTGCCACACCTAGGCTGGCCGTGTCAAACAAAGATACCCATGCGGTGCTGGGCATTCACTTATATGAGGAGAGATACACTCAGATTTCACACAGAGACATTCATTTCCACGACCACAAATTCCTTTGCAGAAGTGTTGGCCATGTGAGAAGGCAGACAAGAATATGAATGAGGCCACACAGCCAGGAAACTGTCACGGGGTTGGTGATCTAACAGAGCTCAGTGGCAGAATCCAGGAATGGTTGAGAGCACAAACTTCAGGGTCAGAATTGTACAAATCTTGGATCCTTCCCTTACTGGGGGAAGCTCTGAGACACTGGATGAATGATTGAACCCCTTTGCAGAGATGGGTGATAGGTCCTTCCTCACTGGGATGAGGTCCAAATAGAGATGATAGTATATTGGTCCTTTCTCATCAGGATGTAGGATGATTAAGTTACAATCACTGCTATTACTATTTTTTTTTTTGCACACAGAAAGTTTGCATGAAGCATGGAATTAATTGCTAATGACCACATTTAAATGATAACCTGATAACTAGCAGTGGTAAGCTGTGACCCTTGGCTTGCTTATTTAAACCCCATGTCCCTACTGGTAATGGTAATGGAGAAATGGTAGAGCAAAGAAATTGTCTTGAAAATTTGAATTGCCCTTATAGTTTTTTTTTTTAAAGATTTTAATTAGTTATTTACTTATTTGAGAGATAGTGACAGAGAGAGAGAGAGAGCACTAACAGAGAGGAGAGGGAGAAGCAGGCTCCCCGCTGAGCAGGGAGGCTGAAGCAGGACTCGATCCTAGGATCCTGGGATCATGACCCGAGCCAAAGACAGACACAACCGACTGAGCCACCCAGGCACCCCTGAATTGCCCTTATATCTTATTGGGTGGGAAAAACACCTGGAAACAGCACCAGGTTTCTTCTAAAATGGTTCCGTGACTCAGAAGGGTATTGGGGTTTCTAGCCTCAGCTCTCTGTGCTACACATTGACATTTACCTTTCCCAAAGAATGGGGGTTAAAACCAACTAGCACAGCCATAGAGTCTGGTTCCTACTTTTGAAATAGGCAAAGAAAAATCTCATGAATGTCTAGTTAAGTCCTTTGTATTAAGAAGACATTTTCGGGGCGCCTGGGTGGCTCAGTCGTTAAGTATCTGCCTTCGGCTCAGGTCATGATCCCAGGGTCCTGGGATCGAGCCCTGCGTTGGGCTCCCTGCTTGGCGGGAAGCCTGCTTCTCCCTCTCCCACTCCCCCTGCTTGTGTTCCTGCTCTCACTATCTCTCTCTCTCTCTCTGTCAAATAAATAAAATCTTAAAAAAAAAAAATGAAAAAGAATATGCCTTTAAAAAAAAAAAAGAAGAAGAAGACATTTTCACGCACACAGTGTTGACTTTGCTTTGATTATGGGGAATTTCTAGTCCACTGTCCCTGTTCCAATAACATAAAAAGAGCATTCTTAGGTCTGGAAAAATCTGAGACTGTGTCTCATCCAATGTCTTCATTTTGTAGATGAGCAAAGAAAGGCCCAGGATAATGAAGTAAATGAGGACCAGCATTCCCAGCTAGCCACTCTGAAGGTGGCATAAGTGTAGCTTTGGGGAAAAAGTAACCCTCGTTTGGGTGCCTCCACTGGGTGGGCAGGCTCATTACTGGGGCATTTTGAACCCTTCGGAGAAAAGAGCTCTCTGTTTGCACACATGCAGCACGTTTCCTCCTCTCTCTCTTTCTTTCTCTCCCTCCTTGCTCCCAATTTTGCTTTGTCCCCAAAATTCTGATACTCTCCTTCAGAAAAGGAGCTGAAGTAAACAAATCAACAATCAAGGCATTTTTTTTGAGCAGAATAGGTCCATTATTCTTTGGGTGAGCTGATTCCAGATGCTGATTTCTGTCCTTAACTCAGCTTCTTCTCCCTTGGAGAGAGGGGGGAAATGGAGAAAAAGTGAAACAAACAATACTGCTAAGTCTTTTGACTTCTTTTTGAGCCCTGATCGACTGGGTAACAATCCCGCGGAGAGAGAGACCCCTTCTCAGCGGCCGGTGGGGCATTCAAATTAAGCGAATGGTCCGCACACAGGTGGGGACAAGTCAAAGTGCACTTTCCCCTACTTAAAGAAGAATGCCTGGAGAATAGTACAAAGTTGTTCCCCGCCTGGCTTTCTCCCGCCCACCCCCCCTGCCTCTTTGTGAAATCACTACCCTCTGACACCCTAACACGCTGTGTTCCATCCTCCGTGTTAGCGCGTCAGACACAAGAACACTGCCGTGTTTGTCATCCTTCTGCAAGCGTTGGGAAGCCAACCACTGAGAGTTCTTTCAAAAAAAAAAAAGAAATTTAAATTTCTGTATTATTCTAATACCACTTATTCTGTGTATTGACTTGATTAAGCCTTTACTGAGTTCCCATGAAAACCTGTTGGAGATCCTTGCTACTTTTAAAAGAGGGACTACTTGGTCAAAAACAAATTTCTATGAATATTTGTATATTCTTAAATACATATTTTTTACATTAATATTAGTAATATTTACTTAGCACTTACATCTCTGGGTACTTTACACCAATATCTCATATGACCCCATGGACTCCATGGGGTACTCCTAGCCCCCCTTGATTGATGGGAAGACTGAAGTTCAGTGCTGTTGAGTAACTGACCTAAGGACCATTAGCTTTGAATGTTGCTCTGTCAGGTTCTAAAAGTAGCACTCTGGGACCCACAGCACGCTCCCCCCCCCCCCGGCCCCGCCGTTTATCCAAAGTTAACACAGTGTTCAGTGTCCACTTGGGGTCAGTTTGGAGAAAGGGGGTAAGAGCAGGGGAAAGAATCATGTCGAGAACAGGAGTCATTGCATGGAGGCTCTGACTTTGCCTCTTGCTTAAAGAATTTGGGGAATTTAGCAAAATATTGAAGGCACACATTTCCATCCTTGTGAAGGCAAAGATCAAAGAGCCAAAGGTCTGCAGCTGTAGAGGCTTTTACCTCTGGGTAGGGTTAACCTGAGGGAAGAAGGGTCTTGCAGAAGAGAATTTTCCTTGTTGCTGCATTCTTAAAATTTCTAGCATTTCCACAGGGTCAGGACTGCATTTCCCGAGTGAGAAGAAACTTCTGGAAGAATACACTGATAAGGGCCTGTAACGTGAATAGGGTTCATTCGGCACAGAGGACAGGCCTCTGGGCCCCAGGAGCCACTGACCTTACAGAACTACAAAGGAGTGGCCCTGGGGAGAGTCACTCCACTGCTGTCACTGGAAAAGCCATTTTCTTCCTTACTTTGTTTATTTTCCTGAGGAATGATGATGATAAATAGCACAGATTAAAAACATTGTGTTTGAAGATAGTTGGGTATGGGTTTACATATTAAGCAACCGTATTTGATTGTGACACACTTTAGGAAGAGAGCAGTGGTACTTACTTTGAAGATAGCGTGGTCAAATTTAAAAGAAAGAAAATACAGGATTTCTAGTTAAATTTGAATTTCAGATAGACGATGAATAATTTTTCTAGTGTACATATGTCCCATGCAATATTTGAGACATATACATACTAAGAAAATTATTCATATTTTATCTGGTAACCCTACTGAAACATCAGTGTAGGGGCACCTGGGGGACTCAGTGGGTTAAGCATCTGCCTTTGGCTCAGGTCATGTCTCAGGGTCCTGGGATTGTTCAGGTCGTGATCCCAGGGTCCTGGGTTGGAGCACCCCTACATCACTGGGCTCCCTGCTCAGCAGGGAGTCTGCTTCTCCCTCTCCCTCTGCCACTTCCCCTGCTTTTGCTCTCTCACGCTCTCTCTCTGTCAAATAAATAAATAAAATCTGTTAAAAAAAAAAAGAGAGAGAGGTCTACTTAAAAAAAAACAAACATCAATGTAACACAGCATCACTACCTTCAGGAAAAACTAGTACGTAGCTATAATTTACAAGTTGTAAGGGAGATAACATCCATTAAAAGAAAATATAATGAATTACTGAACTGAAACTAATTTTACCTTAATTTCTTACTTGGCAAGTTCCCACTTTATTATTTTTAAATTATATTTAAAAATATAATTTTTTTATATTTAAATATATTTAAAAATTTAAATTATATTTAAAGTTATATTTATTTAAGAAATCTCTACACCGAACATGGGGCTCGAACTCATATCCCCGAGAGCAAGAGTCACATGCTCTTCTGAACTGAGCCAGTCAGGCGCCCTGGTAATTTCCCACTTTAAATCAGTCTGTATATTTGCTATCAGAGAACCAGCAGATAGTCATATTCTCTTTTGAATTGAAATATGATTAAGTAATTCATAAATAAAGCACACAGAAGATTTTGTGAGCATTTGACATACTTTGTATATAAATGTTTACATGTTAAAGGAAGGAGTTCATTCAACAAATACCCATTGAGCACTCACTCTATGCTAGACTCTGCTGGACGTGTTTGGGGGGCATCAGGGAAGTAAATGAACTTCTCTGTCCTCTTGGACCTTACATTCTAGAGAATGGTTTTATGAGGATATGTGAGTTTTAAACTATAGCAAATTCCAGGGGGCTTAGTAATGTATTATAGAGCAATCTGATATTATAAAGGTTTCTTTTTCAGAGCACCTGGCTGGCTTAGTTGGAAGACCATGTGACTCTTGATCTCAGGGTCGTGAGTTTGAGCCCTACATTGAGCATGGGGATTACTTAAAAAAAAAAGGATTTCTTTTTCATAGTTTAGACTTTAGAGATGGATATTTATTTTTCAGCATTGATTGGTGCTACAGGAATTATACCTCTATCATATAAATCCTTTAAGAAGCTCTGTGGGGTTTTATGCCTGAAAAATTACAACAATTTAAGAAGACTTTGGGGTGAAAGGTCAAACTGAATTGGAAGAGCAGAAAAAGTGGTACAGTCATTCAGGATGTTATCTTTAGTTACAAAGTCTCAAATCTTCTTTTTTCCAAAGATTTTATTTATTTATTTGACAGAGAGAGAGAGAGAGCGAGAGCAGGAACACAAGCAGGGGGAGTGGGAGAGGGAGAAGCAGGCTTCCTGGGGAGCAGGGAGCCCAATGCGGGGCTTGATCCCAGGACCCTGGGATCATGACCTGAGCCGAAGGGAGACGCTTAACGACGGAGCCACCCAGGCACCCCAAGTCTCAAATCTTAAATCAGAATAAATTTACAGGTGCCTGTCCCCACCTTCCCCCACATTTTGGGTTGAGGTTTTCAGGAACAGAGAATTGTCAAGATGTTAGAGAGGAAATGAAACTTTAAGTTTCTGGGGCCTGTTTCCATTGATGCATGGATATCAGTTTAGCAACACATTGTAGTTCTTATTCTACACTTGAGAGGTAGTAAATTGCTTTTGGGTCGAAATGAATTAACTCTTTCCTATGACTACATTACTATAACATGCTGTCAGAAGTGATTTAGTAAACGGAATATGGAAGGCTAAAAACTTTAATATCGTTCCAAGAAATAAATTGATGAATGTGTCCCTTTTTTATTAGTACAATCAGATTCACAAGATAATTTTATGCTAATACTCATTTTCATCACCTCTATTGTCTATCTCTGCAAGCTCAAGGTTGTAAAGACATTAATAGTTACTAGTCTGACCTTCCTGCATTCATGAGATGCTTAGTCCTCTCTATAACATCCTCACCAAATGGCCCAACATTTTTGGGTGTCCTAGAGCAAGTTTCAGAGGTTCAGGGGTCTGGTTAAAACAATACAAAACAAAACAGGGGCACCTGGCTGGCTCAGTCAGTGGAGCTTGTAAGTTTGTGCCCTGTGTTGAGTGTAGAGATTCCTTAAAAACAAAAAAAGCTTAAAAACAACAACAACAACAACAAAAACCCTCTTTGCCTCCCAGAACTAAAATATTCTGTTCCTTTTAGTTAGAACAAGGAAATAAGGCCAAAGTTTCAAAAAACCTACAGCTTTGTAAAGAAGAATTTCTTGTACCTTTTACCTGAGGGAAGAAAAAGAGTGTTATTACTGGTAATTGCAATTTCTATATCTAAGATAAACTAACATTCTATATCTAAATAACATCTGTATCTAAACACAACTGACCTAGGGGCGCCTGGCTGGCTCAGGTGGTGGAGCATGTGACTCTTGCTCTCAGGGTCGTAAGTTCAAGCCCCATGTTGGGTGAAGAGATTGCAGCATGCCAAAACTTATGGGATGCAGCTAAAGCAGTACTTAGAAGGCAATTTAGAGCTATAAATGTCTACATTTTAAAAAGAGGAGGGACACCTGGGTGGCTCAGTCAGTCAAGCATCTGCCTTCAGCTCGGGTGATGATCCCACGGTCCTGGGATTGAGTCCTGCTTTGGGCTCCCTGCTGAGAGGGAACTGCTCCCCCTGCTTATGCTCTCTCTCTCTCAAATAAATAAATAAAATCTTAAAAAAAAAAAAAAGAGGAGAGATCTCAAATCCACAAGAAAATCTCCTACCTTAAGAAGCTAAAAAAAGAGCAAACTAAACCCAAAGCAATCAGAAGGGATGAAATTTAAAGACTAGAGCAGAAATAAATAAAATAGATAATAGGAAAATAATAAAGCAAACCAATGAAACTAAAAGTTGGTTCTTTGACAAAATCAACAAAGTTGACAAACTTTTAGCTAGCCTGACAAAGGAAAAAAAGGAGAGAAGACTTAAATAATTAAAATTATAAATGAAAGGAAGGCCATCACTACCCACCTTACAGAAATAAGAATTATAAAGGAGTACTGTGAACAACTATTCACCAAAAATTAGATAAATGAAATGACAAATTCCTATAAAGATACAAGCTACTAAAAAGGACTCAAGAAGAAATAGAAAACCTGAATAGTCCTGTTACAAGTAAAGATATTAAAATAGTGATTTTAAAACTTTTCACAAAGAAAAGCCCAAGGCCAGGTGGATCTACTGGTGAATTCTACAAAATATTCAAAGAATGAGTACCTATCCTTCCCAAACTCTTTCAAAAAACAGAAGAAGAAAAACACTTCTCAACTCATTCTAAACTCATACAATAAAGCTAGTATGACCCTGATATCAAAACCAAAGACACTGTAAGAAACCTATAACCAATGTTCCTTACATTCATGTTTTTTATATGAATATAGACACATACCTAATATTCATATCTCATATGAATATAGATATAAAAATCCTCAGCAAAATTCTGGCAAATTGGATCCAGCAGTTGGTTTTCAGTGAGGATCCCAGGACAATTCAGTGGGAGAAGGGAGAGATGTTGCAATACACGGTGCTGGGAAACTGGATATCCACATACAAAAGGATAAAATTGGACTTCTTCCTCACACCATACACAAAAATTAACTTGACATGGATCATATCCTAAATGCTAATTATAAAACTCTTAGAAGAAAATGTAGGTATAAATCTTTGTGACCTTGGATTAGGAAATAGCTTCTCAGATATGACACCGAAATTGTAAGTGACAAAAGAAAAGATAGATAAATTGGACTACACCAAAATTCAAAACTTTTGTGATGTAAGCAATACCATCAGGAAAGTGAAAAGACAAGCCACAAAATGGGAGAAAATATTTGCAAAACATATATCTGATAAGGGACTTACATCCAGAATAGATTAGGAACTCTTGCAGTTCAATAAGAAAAAGACAAGCCAATTAAAAACTAGGCAAAAGATTTGAATAAGTAGTTCTCCAAATAAGATATCTAAATGGCCAAATAAACTCACAACAAGATGTTCAACATCATTTTTCATTAAGGAAATACAATTTAAAACCATAATGAGATACTACTTCATACCCTATATGGTAGCTCTAATCAAAGAGAGAGTGCCTGGCTGGCTGGCTCTGTCAGGAGAGCATATGACTTTTGATCTCAGGGTTGTGAGTTTGAGCCCCATGTTGGGTGTAGAGATTACTTAAAAAATAAAATCTTTTAAGTAGGGATCCGAAGGGGTACGTGCACCCCGATGTTTATAGCAGCAATGTCCACAATAGCCAAACTGTGGAAAGAGCCAAGATGTCCATCGACAGATGAATGGATAAAGAAGATGTGGTATATATATACAATGGAATATTATGCAGCCATCAAAAGGAATGAGATCTTGCCATTTGCAACAACGTGGATGGAACTGGAGGGTATTATGTTGAGTGAAATAAGTCAAACAGAGAAAGACATGTATCATATGATCTCACTGATATGAGGAATTCTTAATCTCAGGAAACAAACTGAGGGTTGCTGGAGTGGGGGGTGGGGTGGGAGGGATGGGGTGACTGGGTGATAGACACTGGGGAGGGTATGTGCTCTGGTAAGCGCTGTGAATTGTGCAAGACTGTTGAATCTCAGATCTGTACCTCTGAAACAAATAATGCAATATATGTTAAGAAAAAAAAAGAAGAAGAAAAAGAAGGTAGCAGGAGGGGAAGAATGAAGCGGCGGAAATCGGAGGGGTAGACGAACCATGAGAGACGATGGACTCTGAGAAACAAACTGAGGGTTCTAGAGGGGAGGGGGGTGGGAGGATGGGTTAGCCTGGTGGTGGGTATTGAGGAGGGCACATTCTGCATGGAGCACTGGGTGTTATGCACAAACAATGAATCATGGAACACTTCATCTAAAACTAATGATGTAATGTATGGGGATTAACATAAGAATAAAATAAAATAAAATCTTTTAAAAGAGAGAGAGAGAGGGATACCTGAGTCGCTCAGTGGATTAAGTGTCTGCCTTCGGCTCAGGTCATGATCCCGGGGTCTTGAGATCGAGTCCTGCATCGGGCTCCTTGCTCAGCAGGGGGCCTGCTTGTCCCTCTCCCTCTACCTGCCACTCCGCCTACTTATGCTCTCTCTCTGACAAATAAATAGATAAATCTAAATCTAAGTGATGAGGCTGTGGAAAAATTGGAACCCTTGCTCATGGCCAGTGAGAATTTAAGATGGTACAGATGCTTTAGGGGAACTGTTTGGCAGTTACTCCGAGTTGAACAGAATTCCTATATGACCCAGCAGTTGCACTCCTAGGGATATACCTGAGAGAAATGAAAACAGTATGTCCACCTAAAAGCTTGTACAGGAATGTTTCTAGCAGCATTATTCATAGTAGCCAAAAAGTAGAAACAATTCAAATATCCCTCAATTGATGAGTGGATAAATAATATTTTATTTAGCAATAAAAAGAAAAGAAGTATGGCTACATGCTGCATGTACCAAGGGATGACCCTGGAAAACATTTTGTTAAATGAAAGTCAGTCACAAAATGTCACATTATATGATTCCATTTATATGAACTATACTCAGCGGGCATATTTACAGAAACATAAAGTAGATTAGAGGTGCTTGGGGCTTGAGGTGAGGGACGGGGGCAGGAAATGGGCATTGACTACTAATGGGTACAAGGTTTCTTTACAGGGGCATGAACAATTTCTAAAATTAGGCTGTGGTGATAGTTTTATAACCCTATGAATGTGCTCAAATACATTTAATTGTACACTTTAAATAGGTGAATTGTATTTTATGTGAATTCTATCTCAAAAAAGCTATTTAAAAAAAGAGGGAGGCATGGCATCTTATTCTATTCTTTCCTAAATCAACAGTACTCAAACAATCCCTCAAATATTTTCAATAATTTTATTATCATTCTTTTAAGACCAAGCTTAAAAAAATTCACAACTTCTAGAAAATTTTCTTTAAATAACTTTTATGTTCTATGCTGATCAGTTTCTGAGTGGACATTTCTCCAAAAGGTAGTCAGCCATCTAACCCCTGCTTACATCATCTTGGTAATTGTTCTAGAGTAGTTTTCTCATTGACATTCCTGAGCTAAGACTTATTTCCTCAAGTCCTTTACCTTCATTATGTACTGTTGCGTGGTTCCTGAGGAAAGTTGATGATTCCATTTGCTCCTGAGTTTAAAATCTGGAGCTCAATAAAGTTCGTGCTCAATTAGGGAAAGCTTTGACCTTGATCTGTACTTTGGTCAGGGTCCAGGCAGTACACAGCAGGCTGACTCAAAGGATTTGACAGGAACTGAAGGAGGGCACTATTTCACAGAGGTGTGGGCAGGCTTAAAGAACAAAGGATGGTGGAGACATTAGCAACAGCAGGAAGTTTTTGCCACCTCTAAGCCCGAAGGAAAATTGGAGAAAACAGTTGTTAAATCAAGAACCATAACCCTGGGAAAATAGGGTCACCTCTCTTGAGCCCCAGGCTTGGAGGAACACAGCAACTGCCAAAACCCTGGCGGGAGGAAGGCACAGGTAGGGACAGATTTGAGTGCCCTACCTTCCTTCTCTCCTTCTGCTCTCTTATCCTCCACCATGGACCCAACCCAAAGGAAGCCAGAGAACCAGGGAGTCAGGCCACTGTCTGTAGATGTCACCCTCCCAGGGGACAGAGATGGATCTAGAGGGGTGGATGGAGACAAACTAACACAAGCCCTGACCCACAGGGGTCCCTGGCTTCTAAGCCCCAAGGTTCCCACCTCTAGCTGGGTCCCAGGAAGCCTTTTCTGGATTGTCAAGGAACATCATGGTGGCCATTCCTCTGTTGCTGGTATTCGCTTCCAAAACTTTGGGCCCTGTCAAAAAGCAGCTGTTACTTCAAACCTCTACTAGTTTTCTCCAGGGAGTTTCTGATGTTGCTAGTGTAGGAGAGCAGTACCTCCCCACTAGTCTCTACAGCCCTTCATCTGGTTTACAAAAGTAGTCTTTTCCCTCTGTGTTCACAGCCTCCTCTCTCTGGAAACACAGGCAGGTCCCCGAGGGCTGAGTCATGGGTGGATTTTCTTTCCCCTCCCTCCAGTCCCTCTGAGAGCAAGGCTCTAGAACACATCATCCAGCAGCCCCCTCAAAACTTCTTCCAGCTGATAATTATCGTGTGCCAAGTCTTTTTACACTCCCACAGGCAGAAAAAAAAAAAAAAACTCTTTATTGGCCTTTCCATATTTATTTGACACTTAGGCAGGAGTGGGATGGAGTTGCGGTAAGAGGAGCCTTAAAATTTTGAAAACCAATTACTGTGTTGTACTTGGAATGTGATGATGATCTCAGAAGCCACTACCAGGTCAAAAGAGATGATTTGTTCCTACAGATAATATAGCCTGATGTTTCTGCTTTCACATTTCTTTTGTCATTAACTTGCAATCGATGCATCTTAGCTTTTCCATGTGTACTGGCTTATTTACACTCAGACCTCAAGGGCTCTTGACCCCCTACAGAGTACCCTGACTTTTTCTTAATCATAATTTAACAATTTACAGACCTATTAATCTTGCTTCTGAGTTTGCAACAATGTTCCAAATCCTTAAAGTGGCCAAAAGTCTGACCTCTGTGAAAGTGAAATGTTGTTGGTTTCACTGTGACTGTTTTCTTAAACTATAGAATCATTCAGTAGTTTCTGAATTCTGAAGGTTCTGTGTCGAGTTTAAAGGAAAAGAAGTAGGAAATGTTATCTAAGCAAATGCTGATGCTGTAGTTCTCAAACTGTGTTTCCCAAACACTACCTGGGAACTTGTTAGAAATGCAAATTCGTGGGCCCAGCCCAGACCAGCTGACTCAGATACTCTGGGAGCCTTCCAGAAGTTTCTGAAGCTGGGTAAAGTTTAAGAACCCCTGGGTTAGTATACAAAAGTAGGACAAGGAACATACTTTAGCCTGGGTTCTCTACAGTGCCTAAATGATGGGCATCACCATTAAAAGTGACTTTTGAATTATGATTACCCTGCCCCTGCCTTGTTGCCTTTGTTTTACTGTCCCGAAAGAAGGCCACATGGGGCTGCTCTGTGTTCATTCAATGGCATCCCAAGCAGTCAGCCCACTGAGTCTCTGAAACTAGTTGCACCCAAAGTGTGGGAGAACTTTATCCTGGCTACAGGACTTAATACCTCCAGGGACTCACCTGATGCAATGTACTCAAGTAGATAGGGACGAAATGACTATACTTCACTATTTTTAAACCTACGTGGTTGACAGTACCTCTTCGCTGTCCTTGAATGCCCCAGGCAACTGGAGAGGAAGCTGGGAGTCCTGCCCTGAAAAAGTTTACAGTATTAATGAGCTGCCAAACCAATTAAATAATGGCATCCTCCTGGAAGAGGATAATTATGAACCAGGTTCCATGAGTACCTCAGTGCTTCATACATCCTATTGTATTTATTGCTTTTCCACCCAGTGCGGATCCCAGGCTTCAGAGGATGGTGTCTGATTTGTCTTGAGAATCCAGCCCTACCAGAACGACCTGTTATCTCCCACATGCTGCTCATGGGCCACTGCTTTCTGAATTAGGTTCTTAAAATTTTGCTCAGCCTCTTAATCAACTTAACTTGGCTTTCTTTCCCTGTCTCTCTCTCTTTCTTCCTGGAAAGGAAGTCACCTGGCTGGTAGAATTTTGTTCAATTGGTCACTTGGCTCAGGGATTGATGACTTTTCTATTAATGTTTATTCACCAAGTATATCTTATTTAATTTTCCCTGAAATAACCCAGCTCTGAATGTTCAAGATGTGCAGAGCACTGAAGAGGAGCCATGATCCCAGAATTTCTGTGTAATATGAGGATAGAAAACAAGGAAAAGACACAGCCTGAAGGCTCAGAGGTTTAGCATGGGGATAAGCAAGATGTACAACGAACCACAGCATTCTGTCGTTTATCTCTTTCTTTGCTATATGTATCTAAATCTATCTTTTTCTCTGGGTTCCTAATCTCTGTGTCCCTATATGTTTCTCTCTCTCTACTGTCACATAGGTGTATGTGTGTGCACAAGTGTGTGTGCCCATATGCATCACGTGCACACGAGTGCATGTGTATATGTGTATTGCGCCTCATACAAAATATAATAATGGCGTTTTACCACAATAAAAAATTTGTAAAAAAGTAAAAATGTATAATAATGGCTAACAATATGGCATTTCTGAGAACTTAACTCTGTTATAGGCCCTGGGTGAAAAACCTTTCTTGTGTTATTATCAGTTGTTCACTAGCAACTTGGCAGCTTTTTTTTTTAAGATTTTATTTATTTATTTGGGGGGGGAGGGTTGTGGACAGAGGGAGAAGCAGGCTCCCCGCTGCAGGGAGCCCAATGTAGGACTCGATCCCAGGATCCTGGGATCATGACCCGAGCCAAAGGCAGGCACTTCACCAACTGAGCCACCCAGGTGCCCTGAAACTTGGCATCTTTACTTTATTTATTTTTTTTAAAGATTTTATTTATTTATTTGACAGAGAGAGACACAGTGAGAGAGGGAACACAAGCAGGGGGGAGTGGGAGAGGGAGAAGCAGGCTTCCCACGGAGCAGGAGGCCTGATGCGGGGCTCGATCCCAGGACCCTGGAATCATGACCTGAGCCGAAGGCAGCCACTTAACCGAATGAGCCGCCCAGGCACCCCTGAAACTTGGCATCTTTTAAAAAAAAATTTTTTTAAACTTGGTGGCTTTTTGAAATATTTTCTGCTTTTCTTTCTTGTTCTCCATTTTATCGTATCTAGAAAATGGAATGGTTCCTTTTTCAGGCTATAAGATTCTCTTCTCTGTGGCCCCATCAGAAATGGTTGGGTGCTTGTCATGCCAACTTGGAAAAGAGTGAATATGGACTATTGGATGAGAACTGAAGGTTATTATAATCCAAAATAAGAGATGGGGTAAAAATGCAAAACCCCCTAAGTTGGGCTTTGTAAGATCTTCTCGCCTTGACAGTGGCAAGGGTCGAACAGTGGTCTGCTGGCCTTTCCCTCTGTGAGTTCCAGAAAAGCCTTTGCTTATAAATCACTGGAGCCGAAGGTCATGCTAAGGACTTGCCCACACCAGCTTATTTAATCTAGGATCAGAAGCAAAGCCTCAGTTAATCTCAGTTATACTAGGGTGGCATATTTGCTGCCTCCACCCCTATCCACCCACTAGTTCTGGCCCTAAAATTGCTCCTAAAATGACCTTGGCCCCTGGCCAGAAGAGACTGGCAAATGATCACTCCTCAGGATGGCCAGAACTTGTACATCAGGCTGGAAGTGTCAGAAGAAACGTGATTATCTTCATGCCATTGGTAGATGGGGACTCATGTTGCTGAAGGGAAAAGACCAGTTCCTCTACTCTTGCATTAAAGGGCTTTAGTATGGTGCTCCACTGTAAATATGGGACAGGTGACCTTTGCCTGCCTACTGGGCGGGTCAGAGCTCTGGACACACAGGCACCATATATGAGGGCACTGTTTCTTTCCTGGACACGAGAGAACAAGGATTGGGCAGTTTGGAGTGATTATTATTCCATCCTCCATTTAAACACTCAGTCCAGGGGGATGTAGTGAGGAAATACTATGTTCAAGGCGCCATGCTATGGGAGATGCAGACAAGTTCATCAGAGTTTAGGATCCAGCAGAGGATTAAAAACTTACATAAACATAGTGCAAGGAAGTACGTGGTCAGACCTTGACCTCTAGAATGAGAGAAACCCCAGTTCAAATTTCTGCTCTGTCTTTCTGATAAGTGGTTCTGTAATAATTGGAGACCCATTAGCAAAAAATGAACTTCGAGCCATACATCATATATTACATGGAGGTTAACTCAAAATAGATCATAGACCTGAATGTAAAATCTAGAACTAGAAAAATTTCTGGAGGAAAACGTGGGAGAAAGACTTTGTGACTTTGCTAGGCAAGAGTCCTTCAGTTAAAAAAAAAAAAAAAAAAGATCCCAAAAGAAAATATGAGTAAGTTGGACTTAATCAAAAGTAAAAATTTTCTTTGAAAAACACTAGAAAATGAAAAGACAACCACAGACTGGGAGAAAATACTTGCAAAGCACATATTTTATACAAGACTTGTATCCAGAATATATATTCAGATATTTCAAAATTCAGTAATAAGAAAACAGGGGCGCCTGGGTGGCTCAGTGGGTTGAGCGTCTGCCTTCAGCTCAGGTCATGATCTCTGGGTCCTGGGATCGAACCCTACATCAGACTTCCTGCTCAGCGGGGAGTCTGCTTCTCTCTCTCTCTCTCTCTCTCCCCCTCTGCCCCTCCCACTGCTCCTTCTCTCTCTCTCTCAAATAAATAAAATCTTTTAAAAATAAAAAAAAATAAGAAAACAGCCCAGTTTTTAACATGGGCAAAAGACTGAACACAGAACACATGAAAAGTTCTTCAACATCATTAGTCATTAAAGAAATGCAAATAAAAACCACAATGAGATATTTCTAGATATCTATTAGGATGTTTTTTTAAAAAAATATTTATTTAAGTAATCTCTCCATCCAGTGTGGGGCTCAAACTCACCATCCCAAGATCAAGAGCCACATGCTCTCCCAACTGAGCCAGCCAGGGATCGTCATTTAGGATATGAAAGAAAGAAAGAGAGAAAGAGAGAGAGAAAGAGAGGAAGGAAGGAAGGGAGGGAGGGAGGGAGGGAGGAAAGAAAGGAAGGAAGGAAGGGAGGGAGGGAGGGAGGAAAGAAAGG